>NC_081435.1:16283626-16583626 GCF_949786415.1 Peromyscus eremicus
CCTGTAACTTCTCGTTCCTGTTCCTCCAATTCTGGTGGAGTGGGATTTATGCCTTTGTTCTGTGTGTTTTCCTGTGTCCATCCCTCACAACCTCACCCTACTATTAATACACATTTTAATCTGGCCTTTACCAGTCTGGTGAGACTCAAAAATTAAATCATTGTCTGTTTGTCCCTCTGGTAAAAGATATATCAGTCTTATGCATATTCTCTCTCTCTCTCTCTCTCTCTCTCTCTCTCTCTCTCTCTCTCTCTCTCTCTCTCTCTCAATTTCTTCTGTCCCACAATTCGACAATGATCCTAAATCCATCCCCACAGTCCCAGAAGACCTTTTCCAGTTGTATTACTATTTTTTTTCTGGCCTTGACCAGATGGCCTCGGGTTCCTGTGACTCTATCGGAGTCCTTTTGATTACCCTATTTATCTCTCCCAGTACTCAATTTAAGGGTCAGATCACACATAACACATTTGCCACTAAGATAAACCACTCAAGCTGATTGCTGTTTGGGCACTATACTCCTGGCATTGCTCTGTGTCTCATTACACCCCATAGTTATTAGATTTAATACATATTTTTATAAACGCCATAACAAAAGTAGTCAGGGTTTCTATGGGTTGTTCATTGCTCCTTTAAAACAGCCAATCAAAGGGCAGAGCCCTGCAGGACTTAGTGGAGATGAAGGGAGTCTACTAAGCCCTGAAAGCTACTGACTGAGGCCCTGCTTCCCTTAGGGGAGGTAGCCACAGAAAAGATGAGCAGAACATTTTGTAATGAAACCAATAAAATGCAAAAGATGAGTTAATGTTTAAAGAAAAAAATAAATCAAAAGTGACATCAGAAATGCAGTATTGAGGAAATCAATCCATTCAAAGGGTACCCTTGGCTTCAGTTAAAAGCACATATATACTCACAAGAAAAAAAAAAAACATATTATCAGCAGACAGTAAATACACATTTATTGATAGAAACATAAACTTCAAAAGACATGTAAAAAATAAGACAATACAAAACCTCTTTTTATTTGAACACCTGTGTATATATACACATATGTATACACACGTAACACACATGAACTCACATACATACACAGATACACATACATACACTCAAACACACACACACACACACACACACACACACACACACCATATACACCAGCATCTACAATTAGTGAATCAAAAATTATCCGTATCAAGATCCCTTTCTACGTTGAACTTAGGTCATGCCAATAAGAATTTTTTCAAGATACTCTGTGGCTTCAGAATTAATTGTCAGATAATTTGCTTTAGTTCCCCCAAGTTACTTCCCTTTACAAAAATTCCAAGTGAATCCTAAATGTGGAAGTGGTGACTTAAGTCCCTTCTTCAGAAAAACCAAGACAGGTAGAGACTTAGGGCCTATCTTCTCAACTTTATATAAAGTGACCCTGGAGAAAATCCAGTTGAACAAAATGAAATCTTACCTCATAAGGACTCCCAAATCAATGAGAAATTGTCACCTGAATTAGATATGGTAATCAGAAGCATTTTTGTGAGAAGAGTTGTCACATAGATTAAGACATATAAACATCTCAAAAAATAGGATCTGATGTCTGCAACATTGAAAAAAGAGGGATGATTTGACCTAAACCTTGAGGTAGGAAATAAAGATAATTAAGATTAATATCAAGCTAGAGCAAAGAATGCATGAGAAACAGGGGACATGCACGCAGGAAGGTATGTGAGAAAATGGAAGAGAAAAGGTCAGTGTCCACAGGAGACACTGATGGAGCTCAGAGTGACGGTTTAGGTGCAAGCCTCAGAACTGTTGCCGCCATCACAGAACAGTCCTGAGCATTCTCATTTGAGTCCCATTGTTGCTTAACCAGTTACTCACTTCATTTCCAGATGAGGAAACCTAGGAGTTGCCTTGTTTCGTAAGGTGTCCAGTGTCCCAGAGGGGCAGAGTTAAGATTCTCAACCCACTCTGGCTGTGCGATGTGCGGATGCTGCAGAACACTGAATGAACTGCCAAATGGGAACTGACTGGAGGCTTCTGATCATCCACTCACCCCATTCCTTAGACTGTTTCTCCCCACACCATTCATTCTCATCATTTCCATCTACAGTGCTTCTCTTTGCCCTTCTTCAAACTGTCAAGTCCCACCATCATCACACAACCCCTCATGCCATGCCTAGTCTTAGCTGCATCAGATAACAATGTTGCATTCAACACTCAAGAGGACCCCTGTGGCCCTCTGGATAAGTGAGACAGTTGTTTAGCTTGAACTGTTTAGGGGGCCCCCAGGCAGTGAGCCTGGGACCTGTTCTTAGTGCATGAGCTGGTTTTTTAGAACCTAGTGCCTAGGCTGAGACACTTTGCTCAGCCTTGGTGCAGGGAGGAGGGGATTGGACCTGCCTCAACTGAATGTACCAGGCTCTGCTGACTCCTCTGGAGAGAACTTGTCTTGGAGGAGGTGGGAATGGGGGTGGTTAGGGAGAAAGGCTGGGGGGTGAAAGGAGGGAGGACAGGGGAATCTGTGGTTGGTATGTAAAAACGAATAGAAAAATCTCTTAATAAAAAGAAGAAAAAAAGCCGTGCGGTGGTGGCGCACGCCTTTAATCCCAGCACTCAGGAGGCAGAGGCAGGCGGATCTCTGTGAGTTCGAGGCCAGCCTGGGCTACCAAGTGAGTCCCAGGAAAGGCGCAAAGCTGCACAGAGAAACCCTGCCTCGAAAAACCAAAAAAAAAAAAAAAACAAAAAAAAAAACCAAGACTAAGAGAAAAAAAGAAGACCCCTGTGACCTCATCCCCATCTCCTCTTAGAGACTGAATGTTTCTGTCCCCATTCCACCCCAAATGTGTAAAGTGAAAACAAACCTACAATGTGATGGCATTTAAAAAGTGGTCTTCAGGAGTTTAAGCCTGAATGGCGTTGGGTTTTATAAAAGATACCCTTAACCAGATATAGATAGTGTTGTGCTTTGATTTTGAACTTCCCAGCTTCAGGAGCCTTAAGAAATAAATTTCTATCACAATAAACATCATTTACAGTACTTGTGCTATTATAGCTTGATTTAAATAAGTTATTTTCTCAAAAGAGAATCCTATTTATTAACAATAGAATGTTTTTCTGCTTTTCTTTTGTATTTGACATAGTCAAAAGCTTAGCCCATTGATATCTTTTGGGTTAGTTACATTTCCCCCATGATGTTTCTTATGCCTTCCTAGATTGCCTCCTTTAATGCCCATGCCTCTGAGCAGGTTTTCTTCATTACCCTGACTTGGGTTCTGCAGCATACAGTACTCATTCCACTCTCCCAGACTGCTGTTAGAGTGATTTAGAAGAATTGAAAAATCAGGAAATGAATATGCAGAGAAGTACGAATTCAGACTTGAAAGTGGAATTGTACTTTGTTGAGGCTAAAATCCCTTCTTGCTGCTGACATGTCTTAATATTGTATGTTTCCACATGGTACCCTCTCTGGGTTTGTCTTGCACCAAAGGAAACTTCCTTAATCATAACAAACACTTAAGTTACATAAACAAGTGCTTCCTTCTATGGCTTTTGCTCTAGAAACATGAAGGGGCATTGATGTCACAGTATCGAAAGCTCACACTGTTTATAGACCATGCCAAATTCTGCACGTAACATTTAAATAGAAAAAAGCACAAGCATCAATGATTTAGGCACTTCATATGTTCTGCTCCTTATAGCAAATTTGAGCTATTTTGGAGTGCATCATTTAAGAATACATACCTTCTGTACTTTATCAGCATTCTGTTATTCACTTCAAAAATCTTTTATGTACATTAAATTATCTATGTGAAGGGATGTGATTCCCCAGTGGTTTTCCTTCTTTTCTTCTTTGTCCTCCAATTACATGTCAGCTGTCATTTACCCTTCTGTCATCAAGCAGGCCTCTGAGAATCTACTTCTAGGTCACTGCCTGTAATTCTTGTGGGAAGGGCTGCTAGAAAACAAGTGTGTTAATGAAATCACGATGCTTGAATTAGAGCCCAGGGGAGTCAAATCCGTAGGCACAGTGTGCAGGCTTTGACATGGCCTGTTTAGGAACTTAAAGGCTCGCCATGAGATCTTCTTGCTGTGTATTTTAGGTTTGAGGGACTGAAGTCTGATAATACCTTGGGCAGATATATTAGAGGATATATATGTGTGTGTGTGTATATATATATATATATATATATATATATATATATGTATGTATATATATATATTCTGGAAAGTCTTCAGGTCTTCAGCAGGGGGTTATTTTAATAATGGCAAAAGAAAGATACAATTATTTTAAATTACTTTTAGGTGTGTATGGATGTATGCATGTTCATGTGTGGGTGAGCATGTAGGCACAAGGGCATGTGTACTCACGGACAGCAGAAGACAGCCTTGAATGTCATTCCTCAGGCACCATCTACCTGGTGCATTTTGAGTTTTTTGTTTGTTTGTTTGTTTTGTTTTGTTTTGTTTTGTTTTGATTGACAGTATCATCTACTGGCTTGGGCCATAGTAGGCTGGGTTAACTGGTTTTCAAGCTCCAGGGATCTTCCAGATTCCACTCCTCCATACCTGGGTTACAAATACATTCAACTCATATCTGGCTTTTGTCTTTTAAATATAGCTTATGAGGACTGAATGTGGGTCCTCTACCTTGTGAGGCAAATCTTTCCTAACCAAGCTGTCACTCCAGCCCTACTTTGAATATTAAAGTCATGAAATCTAATTATGTGTAGAAATCGAAAAGACATTGCCCAAAAAGTAGGTAAGCACCAAAATGATTTCATGGCCAGATAAGTGTAGATTTGATATTTCTTTGAAGAAGTGAAAGAAACCTCCTAGAATAGGCACTCCATGCTAGGTAACAGAGGGACAAAGCCAGGCTGGTGAGGGTAAAGAGGTCACACCCGGGGTGGCTAATGACTTAGGTGGTCTTGGGTCTAAGCAGTTAGAAATACAATGGTGTCTTTTCAGACAAAAGGGAATCTTAGATTGAAGGCGCACTGCACTGTCAATGCACCGACTTCTCTTACCTTCGTAGTCTCAGAATGACTTTGGGAATTTTCCCGGCTTCCTTTAATTTAGATCTAGCAAAGCTGGCGTTTTCACAGAGCCCCAGCCTCTTTGAAGTCCCTCTATATGAGGTTTTGTGAAAAATGTGGACAGTTTAGGATACACACAGGTTGGGGAGGGGGTCCATTTTGCTTTTCTGCAGTCGGTCTTTATTTTTTAAATGACCTTGTTCTCCCTTTCAGTTCTTCTCAGGATGATTTTTTTTTTCTTCGCTGGCTCCCTCTTTCTTCATTATTTTAATGGCTACATCTTTGCTCTGATGTGTCAATGGAAGTGGAAAATCCAGTGAAGCCAGAGCTTAGAGGAACGCCAGCTGGAACAGAAGGATAAAGTTTCCTTGGAGAAGCTTCAAAGGGATGCGCGCTGGGTAAGCTGGGACAATGGTGCCCAGGCCTGGGGACAGCGAAGGCCTTGCCAGCTGGCCCAGCCTGGTCCTAACAAGGCGTGAAGGGACTGGGACCCCCCTTCACTGTGTAGTCTGTGGTGAGAGTTGGGGGCTTTATGCACCCACATGCAAACTACATTCTTAAATTTCACAACCAATGGTTTTCTCATGAAATGAGGGGCCAAAATGTGATTCTTGCCAGAAGCAGCTTGAGCTAATTTTACTCCAAAGCCAGGGCTTCCTGAAGGCAGACAAGCCTGTCCCCTCCCATTTCTCTATTTCGGAATACATTTTACATTTCCTTTTTTATGGGAGAATCATCAGAACAACTGTCATCAGTGATAGGACCTGAGGCAGATGTGTGGATCCTGATTGGTTTTAACTAGTCAGGTGGCATCTCTCTTTGATTTTTCTTTCTTTCTTTCTTTTTTTTTCTTTTTGTGAATAAAGCAGGAAACGTGATTTAGAAATAGGCTATAAATCTAGATGGCTTAAATGGCCTGGCTGGTTGTCAGGCACATTTGGGTCTTTGCTTCTGTAGGTGTTGTTGCTTGAGTGGCACCCAGCATAATCCGATGCAGCCTGTGTCTGGAAGGGATTTGAGGGAGGGACAAGGCATTGCCTTTACCTAGTTCATTCATATGTATGATGCGCTTCAGATAAACCTCCTCTCTCACCCCTGTGCTTTGCTAAGGGGTGTATTTGATTAATCATGCTGACTGGCCCATTTTATTAAGCTAACTTTCAGAATTCTTAAAACTGCTTTTATTTTTGCAGCGAGAGGGGGGGGTATTGTTGTTGTTGTTGTTCTTTTTAATACCCTTTCAAACTGAATCTTGGGAAAGTTGAGGTACTTCAAATACAAAACAAGTAAGAAAAAAGGTAGGTTTCATGCACCTCCGTTCTTTAAGAGAACTGACACACAAAGATTTATAAATGTTTCACATCCCAGACAGCAACGACTGATTGAAAAATCAAGATAACTATGTTCCTGTTCACAATAGTCTGGGAAAATAAAATGGGAATTTTTTTTTCAAGTCTCTCACATAAGCCTAGAATAAACCAGTCATTATATGTGGGTCAGGTGCTACGTCCTGAGGAAGAAAGCCACTGAGGTTATTGCCCTACCTTCAAGAGATGTTCCTGTGGACAGTTTGGGCAGAATTCTACATGAAAAATCTCACTGTTCTTCGTCAAAATGTAATAATGCTGTAAGTGTCATAGAATCGAAACTGATTAGAAAGGAAATTAAAAACAGAAAAATAAATAGTGTTATACAATTATAAGTCCAGGCTTCCTGGAAGAGGTTAAATTTGACTTCTGTTAGTAAAAAGAAAGGTAAGGACATTCCAACAAATTTCTTTAACAAATTCTAAGGAAAAGGAGACATATGGCAGATGAGGAGGAAGGCTTAAAATAAGTAAATAAAATGCAATATACTGTTTAAAGTAATTTGAGAAGGCTAAGGCTATCTGGGATCTTTTATTATGTAGAGTATGGGGACTAGGGGCATTCTGAATTGAGGGTGATCAGATCAAGCACTCCACACTGGGTGACCCACTCAGACTCTGCTGTCACAGGCAGCCACTGTGCCCTGCACTGCTTACAAATTTTTAATCTCTACGGTGGACCTCAAAATGGAAGCCATTGAAAAGGGACTACTGCTCCCAGAATAGGGTAGGATGTATGTTCATTCCCCTGCTGTCTCCATGTGCTTTAACCAGTTGTTTCTGTTGCTGGGACAAAATGCAACAGAAACCAAGTAAAAGGCAAGATAGTTGCTGTGAAGCAGGGTTTTAGAGGCTCCAGTCTATCCTGTAGTAGAGGCCATGGTGAGGCCAAGCAGCTTACTTCGTGGTGGCCAGGAAGCAGAGAAGGATAGGAGTTGGAGTTCTGCTTTTGCCTTTATAGGCCATTCAGGTATCCAGCCTATAGGATTCTCATGCCTGTATTTACTATATGTTGTCCAATTTAATGCATTCATTTCAGGAAATATCCCTGAAAAGGAAGTGTGCTTTGTTAATCTAGGGTACTCTCAGTACCATCGTGTTGGCAATCAAGATTAACCCTTACCACGCATCAGTCCTTTCACTGGTGGCTGCTATTCCACAGCCACTGTTTATGTCACACATACTCTCTTCCCTAGCACAGGGGCCTATAGTTCCTTTGTGAGCAGCAATGGCTTCCTACTGTTGATATATATCTCCATTTATCTCTGACAAGAGCTTTTGTCAATCTCTTATGAAACCCCTTGAGCCTAGAATATTACTCATTGGCAGAACACAGGAGAGAAGGTGAACTTTAGAGACAGAATTTGATTAGAAAAGAGCTTTCATAGTTCAAGTGATAGAGATTATGGCAGGAAGACTCCAGACATATTCTACAAGAATTTGGAATGTTGAAGTGCATGACTGATTAGATTGGGCTCTCAAAGACCCATCGATGAGAGGTCAAGTTTAAGAGGAACACTCAGAAAACCAACCAAGAAAGTGGTGCCAAAGGGCAAAGGTAAATGATAAGAGAGTCATAAGGTGGGAGCTAGACACACTTCGTCAAGTGCCGGAACTAAGAAAAGGAAAATTTGAGCCCAGTTTTGGCTGCTCTGGATTCACAGAGTTCTAAGTGTTAGGAAGAAGCACTGTCTCCAGATAGACGCAGATATAGGATTGTTGTTAGTTATTTGATTTCTTTGGGTATTTTTATGTCTATCCCATACTTTCATCACACACAGAAGGAAATCTCAGCTAACAAGTGGGCCGAGACAATGTTGTTCTTCTATTTCAAATATGTGGCCCAGCGCTAGGAGGCCAAGACTTCATGAAGACATCTTGGCGTCATTGCTCAGAATGTTCATGTTATCTACAGGCAATGCTAAGTGTTATTTATTACAGAAGGGGAACAAAGGTAACTGCTTTACACCTTCATGCCATCATCTTAAAAATCACTGGTTTTGGGAATTTTCATCATATTCTGTGAGATAGATGCTTTTCTGAATGATGGTATGAAGATCATTTGGCTATCTCCCTAGGAGCTTGGTCTAGTAAGGATGAAAAACCAGACAGGTGATATAGAAGTTAAACATTTTGGTATGGAAATCACTAATCCTTTCTTTGACCTTGTATGAACAACTTGTGTAGCCAACAGTTAATATCTGAATCATTAAAACGTTGACTTAGCTTTTCTTTCCTTACTCATGATCCTGAAAAAGCAATATACAGAAAATGGTGAGGTGTAGGAGACATTTAATTATAACAGTTCTTTTTTGTTTTGTTTTGTTTTTGTTTTTTTCTGTTTCTGTTGCCTCACTGTAAATGCTCACTTATAAGTCACTAGAATGATGCCAAGAATGTGTTTTGTTTCACACTTGAGAGAATCCTCTTGAGGTCACAACTACCTGAGAGAATTTCTCTTCATGTTTTCTTCCTGTACAACCCTACCACTATAGAGTAAGCATATCCCTATGGCCAAAGGAGCCCTGAGACACAATGCCTGGCCCTGCCAGCAAATTCATACCCAGTGGACCATGTAAACCTTTATAACAAGTCCAACTATAAAATTCATGATCAAAATGCCATACCTATATAAAGCTGTGCCCCAAAACTACACCCCTGGCCTTAACAAAAATATCTGTTGCTATCTGGTTATTTTGTTCTAATTGATTTCTGTATTTTATTTCTCCTTGAGATCTTGAACTGACCTCATCTAAAATGTAACTTTCCAAGTTCCACTGCTGTCTAAATGGAAATATGAAACATCAGAATTTACTTATGTGTCATTTCCTCCATGGTAGTTGGTATCATTTACATGCTTACTACATGCTGAGAGGCCCATGCTACAGCCAGACATGTGGCCTGGCAACAGGAGGCCAGGAAGACCTGTGCCTCTGTGGTGAGAAATAGATCCTGAATTTTCATGCATTGGGACACTTGCTGGTAAACTCTGTAAGTGAAATTGCTGGTGATTGGACATGCCCCATCTCTCAGAGGAGTGAGCTAAGGACCAGCACAAACCTCTAATATCCTTGGCTGCTTCTTGCTGAGAAGTATTTATCTAAAGTCATTTTTGTAATTACCAGAATTAAAACTGATGATATTTCAGTCCCAGTTTCTAGCCTTTATATTCTGAGTTAATTTTAATAACAGAGGTAGTATGGTCTCCCAAGCCTGATAGAGTCTCATTTCTTCCTCACTGGGAGATGGCCACCTGAAGTTCTCAGAGAGCCCTATAAATCTATATGCTTATGCTTCTTTTAATTTTAAAGGAAACATAAAGCTTCTTACCTGAAAATTTTATTTTCATATTTTCTCATCTTCATTGAGAGACTCCTGATTCACATATTTGAGAGTCATAATTTACTTAGACAAAGAAACAGGTAAGAGGATACTTTCCAGAATGAGCATCTTAAGAGCCTTGATTTCCGTTGTTGTTCTCTTATTTTTACATCCAGACCACAGTTTCTCCTGCCTCCTCTCCTCCCCGTTCCTCCCCACCACTTCCCCTCTGCACCCTCCTACTCCACTCTTCTTCTATTTCTATCCAGGTGTAAGATGGAATCTCAGAATAGTTTTGATTTGCCCAGCCTCCCAAGGATATCAAAAAACAAGGCATATAAAGTTGCATCTCCCCTTCTACTAAGGCTGGGCAAGGCAATCTAGTATAAAGAATGGGGTCTTTCAATACTTGCCTGTCAACAACAATGTGATCCCGCATGTTCCCATACCCACTCAAAAATCTCTTCTATTTCCCCTTCCCAGTGAGACTCCAGTGTGTCCCCTTGAGCCCTCTTTGTTAACTAACTTCTCTGGGTCTATGGATTTTAGCATGGTTATCCTTTACTTTACAGCTAATATCCACTTGCAGGTGAGTACATACCATGTTTGCCTTTCAAGGTCCGGGTTACTTCACTCAAGATGATATTTTTCTAGTTCTATCCATTTTCCTGTAAATTTCATGATGTCCTCATTTTTAATAGTTGATTAATAGTCCATTGTGTCAATGTAGCACATTTTCTTTATCCATTCTTCAGTTGAGGAATATCTAGATTGTTCCAGGTTTTGGCTATTAGGAATAAAGCTGCTATGAACATAGTTGCACAAGTGTCCTGGTGGTATAATTGATGCCCAAGGGTGGTATAGCTAGGTCTTGAGGTAGATAGATTCTCAATTTTCTGAGAAACCGCCATATTGCTTTCCAAAAGGCTGTACAAGTTTGCACTCCCACCAGAAATGGAGGAGTGTTTGCCTTGCTCCACCTCTTCTCTAACATGAGCTGTCACTTGTGGTTTTAGTCTTAGCTATTCTGCCAGGTATAAGATGGAATCTCAGAGTAGCTTTGATTTGTATTTCCCTGATGGGTAAGGATTTTGAGCATTTCTTTATGTGCTTCTCACCCATTTGAGATGCCTCTGGTGAGAATTCTCTGTTTAGATCTGAACCCAATTTTTTAATTGGTTTATTTTGGTTTGTGATGACTAGTTTCTTGAGTTCTTGGAAATCAGCCCTCTGTCAGGTGTGGGGTAGGTGAAGATGTTCTCCCATTCTGTAGGTTGCCATTTTGTCCTATTGATGGTGTCCTTTGCCTTGCAGAAGCTTCTCAGTTTTGTGAGTTCCCATTTATTAATTGTTGATCTTAGTGTCTGGACAATTGGTACTCTCTGTTCAGTAAGCTGTTTCCTGTGCCAATACATTCAAGGCTATTTCCCACTTTCTCTTCTATCATGTTAAATGTATCTGGATTTATGTTTTATATTTCTATTTATAAAAGTAAAATGTATACTTATAGATATTTTATATTTATATATTTCTATTGAGATCTTTAATCCACTTGGACTTGAATGTTGTGTAAGGTGATAGATATGGCTCTCACTGCATTCTTCTACATGCTAACATCCAATTATGCCAGCACCATTTGTTGATGATTCTCTCTTTTTTCCATTGTATAATATTGACTTCTTTGTTGAAAATCAGGTGTCCATAGGTGTGTGGATTTAAGTCTGGGTCTCAATTCTATTTCATTAATCCACCTATCTGTTTTTCTGACAATATCATGTGATTTTTATTACTATAGCTCTTGAGATCAGGGATGGTGATACCTGTGGAAGTTCTTTCGTTGTACAGGATTGTTTTAGCTATCTTTGGTTTCTTGTTTTTTCATATGAAGTTGACTATTGCTCTTTAAAGTTCTGTAAAGAATTATATTGGGATTTAATGGGGATTGCATTGAACCTGCAGATTGGTTTTGGTAAGACTGACATTTTTACTGTCAATCCTACCAATCCATGAGCATGGGAGATCTTTCTGTCTTCTGATATCTTCTCCAATTTTTTTCTTCAAAGACTTGAAGTTCTTGTCATACAGCTTTTTCACTTGCTTGGTTAGAGTTACACTAAGATATGTTTCATTGATTTTTGGCTAGTATAAAGGTGTTGTTTCCCTGATTTCTTTATCAGCCTGTTTATTGTTTTTATATAGGAGGGCTAATGAGTTTTTTTAGTTGATCTTATGTCCAGCTCTTTCACCAAAGATATTAGTTTTAGGAGTTCCCTGGTAAAATATTTGGGTTGGCTTATGTATACTATCATATCATCTAAAAACAGGGATACTTTGACTTCTTCCTTTCCAATTTATAACTCCTTGATCACCTTAGTTGTCTTATTGCTCTAACTAGAACTTCAAGTATTATAATAAATAGATATGGATAGACTGGACAGCCTTTTCTTATTCCCAATTTTAGTGGATTTGTTTTGAGTTTCTCTCCATTTAATTTTGTGTTGGCATTTGGCTTGATGTATATAGTTTTTATGATGTTTACATATGTCCCTTGTATCACCTATCTCCCTAAGACTTTTAGCATGAAAGGGTGTTGGATTTTGTCAAAGGCTTTTTTCAGTATCTATTGATATGATCATGTGATTTTTTTTCTTTCAAGTTGTTTATATTGTGGATTACATTGACAGATTTTTGTTTGTTGAACCAACCCTGCATCTCTGGGATGAATCCTACTTGATCATGGTGGATGAACTTTTTTATGTGTTCTTGGATTTGGTTTTTAAGTATTTTTGTATCAGTGTTTGTGATGGGAAATTTCTCTGTAATTGTCTTTCTTTTTTGAGTGTTGTGTGATTTGGCTAGCAGGGTGATTGTTGCCTCATAAAAAATTTTAGCAATGTTACTTCTGTTTCTATTTTGTGGAATAATTTGAACTGTATTGGTATTATCTCTTCTTTGAAAGTCTGATAGAATTCTGCACTAAAACCCTCTTACCCTGGGCATTTTTTTTTTTTTGGCTTGAAAACTTTTAATGACTGCTTCTATTTCCTTAGGGGTTATAGATCTACTCAAATTGTTTATCTGACCTTGATTTAATTTTGATAGGTTGTATCTATATCAAGAAATTTGTCCATTTCTTTTAGATTTTCCAATTTTGTGGAGTACAGGTTTTTGAAGTATGACCTAATGATTCTTTGGATTTCTTAAGTGTGTGTTGTTATGCCTCCCTTTTGCTTCTGGCTTTGTTAATTTGGATAGTCTCTCTTCCTCTTTTAGTTAGTTTGGATAAGAGTTTGTCTATCTTGTTGATTTTCTCAAAGAACCAATGCTTTGTTTCATTGATTCTTTGTATTGTTCTCTTTTCTTTCTATTTTATTGATTTCACCCCTCAGTTTGATTATTCCCTGCCTTCTACTCCTCTTGGATATGTTTGCTTCTTTTTTGTTCTAGAGCTTTCAGGCGTGCTGTTACATTGCTAGTATGAGATCTCCCTATAATTTCATAATGCTATGATCTTTCCTCTTAGTGTTGCCTTCATTCTGTCCCATAACTTTAGGTATGTTGTGCATTCATTTCATTGAATTCTAGGAAGATTTTAATGTTTTTCTTTATTTCTTCCTTGACCAAGTGGTAATTCAGTAGAGAGGTTGTTCAGTTTCCACAAGTTTGTTTCTGATCTTTCTGGTGTTGTTGATATCTAGCTTTAATCCATAGTTGTCTGATAGGCTGTAGGGGGTTATGCCAACTTTCTTGTATCTGTTGAGAAATGCTTTGTGACTGAGTATGTAGTCAATTTTGGAGAATGTTCCATGAGATGCTGAGATGAAAGGGCATTTACTCTTTTGTGTTTGGGTGAAATGTTCTGTAGATATCTGTTAGGACCATTTAGATCATAATGTCTGTTAGCTTCAGTATTTCTCTGGATGATCTGTCCATTGGTAAGAGTGGGGCACTGAAGTCTCCCAAGATCAATATGTGAGGACCAATGTGTTATTTAAGCTTTATCAGTGCTTTCTTTACAAACATGCTTGCCCTTGTGTTTGCAGTATAGATATTTAGAATTGAAACATCATCTTGGTAGATTTTTCCTTTGATGAGTATGAAATGTCCTTCTCTATCACTTTTGATTAATCTTGCTTTGAATACTATTTTGTTAGATATTAGAATTGCCACACTAGTTTACTTTTTGGAGCCATTTGCTTGGAAAATCCTCTTCCAACTCTTTACTCTGAGATAATGTCTATCTTTGATGTTAAAGTGTGTTTCTTATATGCAGCTGAAGAATGAATCTTGTTTTGCATCTATTCTGTCAGTCTGTGTCTCTTTATTGGAGAATTGAGTCCATTGATATTGAGAGATATCAATGACCAATAATTATTAATTCCTGTTATTATGTTGTAGTTGTTGATGGTGGTTGTGTGTGTGTTTTCCTTCTTTGTGTTATGCTGCTGTG
This sequence comes from Peromyscus eremicus, assembly GCF_949786415.1. Lineage (NCBI taxonomy): Eukaryota > Metazoa > Chordata > Mammalia > Rodentia > Cricetidae > Peromyscus > Peromyscus eremicus. Next base: position 16,297,797 of record NC_081435.1, read on the forward strand.
AGATTATTTATTGCTTGTGTTTTCATGGATGTGGTTAGACTCCTTGGATTGGAGTTTTCCTTTTAACACCTTGTGTAGGGCTGGATTTGTGGACAGATATTGTATAAATTTGACCTTATCATGGAATATCTTGTTTTATTCATCTATGGTTTTGGGAAGTTTTGCCGGCTATAGTCTAGGCTGGCATCTGTGGTCTCAGAGTTTGCAAGACATCTGTCCAGGCCCTTCTGACTTTTAGAGTCTCCACTGAGAAGTTAGGTGTAATTCTAATAGCTCTGCCTTTACAGGTTAGTTGGCCATTTTCTCTTGCAGCTTTCGATATTCTTTCTTTGTTCTGTTTGTTTAGTGTTTTCATTATTATGTGGTGAAGGTGTCTTTCTTTTCTGGTCCATTGTATTTGGTGCTCTATATGCCTCTTGTACATTTGTAGGCATATCCTTCTTTAGGTTAGGAAAATTTTCTTCTATGAGTTTGTTAAAAAATGTTTTCTGGACCTTTGATTTTGGAATCTTCTCCTTTTTCTATTCCTAGTAGTCTTAGGTTTGATCTTTTCATAGTTTCCCAGATATTATGGATGTTTTTAGATTTAACATTAGGAATTTTTTAGATTTAATATTTTCTTTGACCAATGTATCTATTTCTTCTATCATATCTTCAACTGCTGAGATTCTACTTTGTATCTTTTGTATTCTATTGATGATGCTTGTAATTGTATCTGTAATTCCTGTTCCCTTGCTTAGATTTTTCATTTCCAAAATTCCCTCAGTTTGTTTTCCTTTGCTTCTGTTTCCTTATTCAGGTCTTGAACAGTTTTATCTGTTTCCATCAACTCTTTGTTTGCTTTTTCTTAGTTTTCTTGATATCCTTTAAGATTGATGTCCTCCAATTTTTTATTGTCTTTTCCTCTATTTCTTTAAGGGATTTATTCATTTCCTCTGTAGGAACTTCTATGATCATCATAAAGTTGGGTTTTAAGGTTACATTTTTTGTGCTTTGGTTGTGTTGGAATATTCAGAGCTTGCTGTGGTGGAATGGCAGGGCTCTGGTGGTGACATATTGTCCTGGATGTTGTTGTTTGCTTTCTTACACTCAGGTTTAGGCATCTAGATTTGGAGTGATTGTAGGTCTAGGTGCCAGTTTCTGTATTTGTCTTTGTTAGATGGATGTTTTCTTCCTTGGTTTCTGTTTCCTCTCTGGTCTTCTGGCTGCCATGGCCTGTGGTTAAGTAGAGGGTTTACATTGGGGGCTGGACTTCTGGTGGCCTACCTGGTCTCTCTGGTTTTGCAGGGGTTGCTGTCCAAGTTCGAGGTTGAAATTCCAGCTATGTGTGTGACCTCTGACCTTTGTGATCCAGGATGCTGGCCTGGCTTCTGGTAGAAAAGGAGGTTTCTGCGTGATTTTCAGGGAGTTTGTCTGGCCTCTGGGTTTCAGGATTCTGGCTTGGCCTCTGATGGGGAAAAAGGTTTCTACCAGAGGTGTGGACTAGGATATGGTGATGAGGGGATGAGGGCCAGTTGGAGTTATTCTGGGCAAGCTTGTATGTCGGGCAGTCTTATCTGGTTGTCAGGATACTGGCCTGCCCTCTGGTGGAAGAGGAGGGTCCCTCCAGAGTTGTGGGCTGGCCAGTATATGATGACAAGAAGCAGAGGGGTGGTTGGGGTTATGTTGGGCAGGCATGGGTTGGGTAGGGGTGATGGTGTCTTATCTTGTTTTCAAGGAGCTGGTCTGGCCTCTGGTAGAGTGGGAGGCTTCTTACAGAGGTACAGGCTGGGATAAGGTCAATAGTCTTGATGGTGAATATGCCCTTCAGACATCTTGTGAAACTGAGCTTAGTACAGACAATGTCCATAGACACTTGAGGGTGTATTTGAATACAAAAGTTGATCAACTACCAAACAGAAGAGAATATCTCTGAAAAATTGCAAGCAATTTCTCTTCATAACTGAAAATAAATGATGATACCTAGAATAGTCACTCTTCTGCATATATATGCATGGTGGGTTTTCTGTGTGTGTGTGTGTGTGTGTGTGTGTGTGTGTGTGTGTGTATGTGTGTGTGTGTGTGTGTTATAGTATGTGTGTGTTCATGTGAGGGGTGACACACATGTTTCAGAGTACCTGTTGGGGTCACAGAATGCCCTTGGGTATTGATCTCCATCTTCCACCTTGTTTGATACAGGCTTTCTTATTTAATGCTATATACACTAGTATCCCTGCCCTACGAGTATCCAGGCACTCTCCTGTCTTGCACCTCCCATCTTAGTTCAGGCATGCTGGGATTGTACATGCTACTATATTTGGCTTTAAGTAGTTCTAGAGATCTGAACTCTGATCCTTATGTTTGTGTAGCAACACTTACTTATTAAGCCATCACTACAGCCCAACAAGGTCACGTTTGAGTACATAAAGTAGTGTTGGGACTGGCTCCTATCCACACAAGGCAGAGGCACTGTACATTCTGACAATATGGTTAAGTACAGAGTTGATATATGTAATAGATAATCAGATATAATTATTAGATTATGGTGGGTCCTTCAATGCAACAATAATGACCATAAAGTGGTATCTGTTGTCTTACCTTCTTGTTCAGAAACCCTTTAAAGACCTTAGTCAGGACTCTCTCTGAAGGCAAGCTAAATGCAAGCATTAAAGGTACTCCATGTTCACATTTGTGAGATTTCTGTTTGTGGGGAGTGCTAAAAATTCTTCAGAAAGTATCTAGAAACCTTCTCATTCCTGGAAGTCTGTCCAACACCTATAAAGACATTTCACAATTTAAGACTCTTCACAGCTCCAGTTGTAGGAAGCCTTCTTCCTGCATTCAGAATGAATCTCAGCTTTGGCTAGAACCTACTCTTCAAACTATCTTTCCTTAAACTCCATCCAAAACCTTCTAATGTCTGTAAGACAGCCAGCTTTGCTCTGGCACCATGGTTCGTTTTCACGTGCTTACCTTAATCATACTGTCCTTCCCAGTGAAACATCATACATATGTATGGTATCTTGAGATCACGTCCATCAAATCTCAGGAAATCTAAAATCACCTGCTTAGGGATGTCCTAACTTTTTTTGGCCTCCCCATCATAAGAATTAAATTTCAGCCCAAGAAAATGCCTCATGTGGAATCTAAATTTCATTCCTCTGAAAATTTATATTCTCTGAGGTCTATAGGCAATATCTGAGGAGATTAAGACAACAATGCTATCTCTAAGTGAGAACATACGTGTGTGTGTGTTCATATTCATTCTTTGATCTGTCAATATTTTATTATGAACTATCGAACCTATTTGTATTCAGGATGGTTTGATTGACTGATTATCATACATGCTATCCTTTCCTATGATTGCCATCAGAGAAATAGTCAGAAGCTAACATCCGGTGCTTGTATGGCATTTTAACCTTTATGGCAAAATAAATTATCACAGTGCTGTGCCTGTATAATCATTTCATTTAAAGATAAGTTGCAAAAGGAGTTTACTTCTAATTTTAAATACAAATACCAAAAGGAAATGCAGTAGCTTGCTTAAAGTGACAGAACAAATCATCTCCAGCTAAGAAGGTCAGTTGTCTTCTGCCATTTCCCCTGTATCTATTTCTCCTACCTTCTATATGACTGGACTGTTGTGAAATGGTCTTAAAGAGCTACAGTGAGTTTCAGTCACCTGTGTGGGGAGAAAGGTTGGAGAGACAGATAGACAGACAACAGAAATTGAAAATTGCCAGTGATTCCAAGACCCACTTGGTGCTTAGTTCAGAGTCCTCTTCAAGTTGCACAATGGTACAACTTCCTTTCTCTTCTCTCTGGTCCCATATTTGCCTAAAGAGATCATTTCCGATCCCAGAACTCTTGGTGGCAGATTGTTTTCATACAAAGAAGCTTGCCATGTTCAACTTGAACAAGACAACCAACTTACCTATATGATGAGCCTCCCATGGTCCCCTGATGAAATAAGTGGGGTAAGTTTCTGGCAAAATGTGTTAAACATAAAGTGAAAGCACCATGTATGTGAATGTTCTTTCAGAAGAGTGAGTTCCTCTAAGGGGAATTTATCAACTACCAATGCAGACAGAGAGCTTTCCTTCTAGTTAGTATATGAAAGGGTCGCTCATGTACACCCTGGTGGTAAGCATTATCTTGTCTTCTCTCAAAGTAATTTATTTCTATAGTTGTTTTTTCCCCCTAGATTAATTTACTAGGACGTAAGTAAAACTCATCAGTGTCAATCCAGCTACTTCTGAGACTATCTAAACGTCAGTGTTTGCAAACCACAGACAGAGACTGATTTCTCAGCTCAGTTTCTGTCTCTTCCCATGGCAGCTCTTGCTCATCACATAAATGTGGATTCCAAGATGTTGTCTTTCTACACACAACATCTTGTTTATAGGAGCATCTTCATACATGATTGACTGAATGGATGGCTTTATAATTCCTACTTCGATTATTTATAATTTGATAACATAAAGACTTTAATCCCTTTTGTTTGTTTTCCAGCCATTTATGGGCTGCTTTTCCTAAGTAAAGTGCATAAGTCTGAAGCAGAGACATTTAGGTAACGGGAATAATAACAATTCTTCACATGTGATTTCCTCATTATTATACCATCTTCAAATAAGGTTTTCTACATCCCAAAGGAAAGTGGTGTGTGATCATAAAGGTTATTATTCCTATTAAAACCATAGATATGTGTTAGCAGCTCTGAAATGTCTTTAATGTGTAAAGAGGAAACCTGGAGGCTCTGTCAGCTTCATGACTGAGGAGCTGTGTGGCATTTGTCAAATCAATTAACCTCTCTGTGTCTGACAGGTTTTATAGGGTTTTTTTTTTTTTTGAGGTTAAAACAATACTTGTTTTCTAGAGCTGTTCATATCCACAAAGGGAAAGACATGTCTAAGGGAAGGGAAGGCAATTATTTAGATGATTCAAGTCAAAATGAATCCTGCCAGAAAACTGAAGAAAAAAAAGAATGTGCAGTTGGTCTCAGCTGTCCAGATTGCCTGTCGACATCAATCAAATTCACAGAATAAATGGTTCAAGCCTTTTGCTTCCCTTTGCTTGTGTTGGGAAGTCACCTCTGTGGGCATGTTAGCTTGTTAAGACAGATGAGAGAATCATTAACGGCTTTAGGCCACTTAGCAGACATCTAAGGATAGTCAAAACACAAGAAGACTGAAGTTTTAAAGTGTGTAGATTTCAAAAGCCACTCATTTCTGAAGGTCATCTTCAAGTTTAGCATCACAGGAAAAGGAAAGGGATAGAAGCCATATTCGGTTCCATGTTCTAGACCCTATCCTGCTGCTCCATTTATTTTCTTAATCTCTACCTGTTGCCACAATAACAGTATGAGATATAATGTCACACAAGAGGAAACTGTGCTCAAATCACATAGTCAACAGCTGGATCCTTAGAGAAAACTCTAACTCCAATTCCATGAGCAAGTGACAGGTACCACTTGTCCTTGACCAGTGTGTGCTGTGAAGCCTTAAAACTTTAATTCCTTTTGTTTGTTTTCCAGCCATTTATGGGCTGCTTTTCCTAAGTAAAGTGCATAAGTCTGAAGCAGAGACATTTAGGTAATGGGAATAATAACAATTCTTCACATGTGATTTCCTCATTATTGTACCATCTTCAAATAAGGCTTGAAGCTCCTGGCAGCTCCTGAGAACCAGCCTGATGACTGAGCACTATGAGGTGAATGGGGTGGCCATCCCTATTGCTATGGACACTTTACCTGCAGAAGGTGTGAACTCCATGTTATCAGGAATTAAGCCTGAGCCATCTGCAAGGTTGTGGGGAGGGGGTTCATAATTCTCTAAAACCTCATTGTAAGGACCATAGTATGAAAATGTTAGGGCACCCAATTTAGAATCATTTCTTCTCTTATATTAGACCAAACGTCAAAACGACAACCAAACCTAAGTATGTCCATTTGTGTCAAACAGGCAGAGCCTTCCACATGAGCCATGGAGGCAGGACTCCAATTCTAGCTGTTTCTTTCTCCCATCACATCTCTTCACAACTACAAGCTGTGTGACTTCTCTGAACCTCAGAGCCTGTATAGGTGCAAAGATAATGCAAAAGAACATGTCATGGGGTTATCAGGGCTCAGAAGTGTGGATTGAAGCTCCCCAGAAGAGTGTCAAGCACCTTTGATAATAGAAAAGATATTGGTATTAATTTATTTTTTGTCATAATAGTAACTATGAACAAGTCACTATAATCTACCAGGGATTAAAAGGTGGGATGGTTGCTTCCTTTTTTCCCACTGTTATCCTTAAATTAAATAATTCATGGAACATTTAGAAAATTTTATATATAAATATATATATACACACATACACACATGTAGGCAATATAAATTATATATGTGTATGAATATAAATATATGTATACATGCATATATGTATATATCCATGTGTATGTATATATGCGTATATTTTATACATGTGTGTATATGTATATATATGCATTGTATATGTACATTAGTATATTAATTATTTAAGCATTATGAATCACTGTATTTGACATCTTGATTATTCACGAATGACCAAACAGAATCAAACATTCAAAGTAATTTCAATTTTAATCATTCTTCCCCAAATAAAATTAGAAGTGTCATGTCACTTTCATTGTCCTCTGAACTTTTCCAGACTGACATTCTTAATTTTGTTGCTCTGTATTTCTTTACACACAAATCCCATTCCATCATTCCTGGCAAATAAGTCTTTCTTAACAATGTTTTTAGGGGTTGATTTCTTTGAACAACTGACCTATGGACTATCCAGCTAAGCAAGGTTGTAATAAATGCTAATGATGGACACCAAGTAGAACTTCAGGAGTAAAGATATCTTTAGACATGGGATATGGACTCTGTTTATGTGAACCCCTGCCAGGATATGAAGCAGTATAAAAATGCTTCCATTCAATATGTTTCTAATATAAACTTTGAGGTAATTGTTGTTATGCCAACTCAAAACACCCCAATGTCATAATTATATGATGTAGAAAACCACATAGAACCTCTATAAAGAGCCAGAAAATGGGGTCTTTAAAGCACAATAGGGTTGGTTCTTCTCTTTTGCTTCAACATTTGTGTTGGTGTTATACTTACAGCAGAGGAAATAGTCCTAAGGTCTGTTCTGTAATCACCAGTAGGTCTAGAGATAGCACACTCACTGGACATGTATGGAATTCTGATATGTACAGGACATGTAGAACCAAGTCAATGACATGACAGGGAAAGCAAATTGTCTCTTTCTTGAAGTTCAGTTTCATGAGACCCATAGGGCAGGAAGTGTAACAGTGTAAGAATATAATAATGTGGCTTCACAGAATTACCAGTACTGAGTTTTGGCCAGAATAAATACAAAACCTGCCATGTACTGATCCTTTAAGAGAGCACATGCGGGAAATTATGTTGGACAGTGACACAATATGAATACAGGTGAAGAGATATGATTGGAGATATTAGAACTAGCAAGAGAAACAAAAGCTGCTTGAAAGAACTCCCCTTCAGCTATCTTGACCATCCCTGTAGTGACAAAGTCCTTAGATTAGAGAAAAACTCCAAGTCCCCAGGCTAAGAACTACAATCAAAGAGACTGATGCTTAGCATGCCATCCTGCAGCCAGTAATGGAAGCTAATGAGACTCTGGTCCCTGTTTCCACAGGGCTAGCCATCACTGTGTCACCAACAGTGAGTCTACTCTCTCTCTTATAACATTTCTTGTGAAACCTCATTTGAGATGTGGCTTTTCATTCTCAACGGCATGACACTAACACTGCCCACTTAAAGCAGCCAGGCTGTGGAAGAGATGCAGGCTCTGTTTCAGAGGGAGGGAGAAGCTTTTCTGGAAGGCTATGGATGATTTGTGCATAAAATAAGAAATCATGTTTACAGGGGTGAGGCGAGGAGCATCTGGTTTTGCAGGGCTCTACAATGAGATTCTAAGCTTGACTTGGACTGATAAGGGTGAGATAGCTATCTGAGTTCTGCTCTGCAGATGCTGACCAAGTTCATGAGGTGACTCAAACCTAAATGAGATTAAAATATATTGTTTTTCTAGGCAGTAAATGATCAAAAGAAATTGATGAAGCATATAAGTGAGATGTCAGTGACAATGATTAACTTGCAGTTCAAGACACAGACAGGGCCCTCGCTATTCACTCTATGAAAATTTATTTTACTTTGACTATGTGTGTCTATGTGGGAATATGTGTACATGAGTGCAGGTACCTACAGCCACCAGAAGACAGCATCAGATGCCCTGAAACTGGGGTTGCAGATACCAACATGTGCCATCTAAAGTGAGTGCTGGGAACTGAATTGGTATCCTCTATAAAAGCGGTACATACTCATAGCTTTTGAACCTTCTTCCCTCTAACCTCCCAGAAACACTGATTTGAAATTTTTCATGGTTATTACAACAAAATTGAAATTATAAAACTTACTTCTTGCAAGCTCACTAGTCTTACCACCTACTCCATTGAAATCATGCAAATTATTAAGATATGAGGTTTGTCCTGTGTTGTTCCCAAAGGCACCTGGATGGCCAGTCCATGTATAGCTAGCTATCCAGAGTGCACATTGTAAAACTTTGTAATGACCTTCAGTCAGACTTCAATGTACAGAGCACCCTCAAAAAGTGATAAAAAGATTAACAAGAGACTCCAGTTCAAGCAGTAATCCTAGAGTAATAAAAAGCTATGTTTTGATTTATTTTGTATTTCTTAAATGTGCGTTGAACTTGAACTAAAATTCTGATCAAAACAAGTTGTTACAGGAGTTAGAGAGATTGCTTTGTTGGTAACATGCCCACTGCACAAACATGAGAACCTAAGATCATATCCCCAGAAACCATTTAAAAAGTTGGGTGAGGTGGCATATTCCTGTAACCCCAGAACTTGTAGGTGGGGTTTAGACAAGAGGATCTCTAAAACCTATTAACCAAACTGATGAGCTTCCAGTTCAGTGAGAGATGTTCTTTCAGAAATTAAACATGGAGAGTGATAGATGAAAAGTACCCAGTGTCAACTAGTGGTCTGTGCAGAGACATGTAAGTGCACCTGTCTACACTTGTGGAAACACACACATATATGCACACACTCAAAGTATCTATCTATCTATCTATCTATCTAGTACATAGATAACAAACAACAAACAAATAAGTACTTCATTGTCGCAGGCTAGACAGGTATACCTCATATCCCACATGAATTGAAAGGTGTTTCACAAAAGTTTTCTTCAAGATAGTGGCTTTTTCTTCACCTGTATTTATTTTTTGTGCCCGTCTCAGATATATTGGATATACTAACTCTATATTGTAAGTCAAGAGTGTAGAAACAAATAAGGGGTTACTCTGAAGCAAGGTATACACTCTGCTCATGGGCAACTTTTCTTCAAATATCTGTCCTTGGAGATGAAGAAAAATGTTTTCAGGATGTTACAAAGCTCTTCATGATAATGAAGGTATTTCATTTACATTTTGTGTGACTCAAAATATTGCAAAAAACTGATGACATTCATATTATTGAGAGATAAAATTTAAGGCTGACACATATTTTAATATTATGTCAATTATTTTTAATGAATTAGATGTTTCCTAAAACACATGTATTTGTGCTTTTGTTACTCATTTATACCTGGTACCTCATAGTCTTCATACAACTTTGACAGGAAGTTTTCTTCAAATATACAGGGTTATCACCCTCTTGCAAGTGTCCCCTGCTTCCTGAAGTCAGGAGCAATATGGGTTGATATCTTCAGATGACCTCCATATGAACAACTAGTACACCATACCTCTGATCACAGTCACTCATTTGGTTGTGGGGTGCAATCTTAGCTATTGTGTTCTTCTAGTTACAGTGATGCCCTGGGAAGGCTCTAAAATGGTGGGTTTCCTTTTGCATTATGTAAAGGAAACTTTAGATAATAACATCCCCCACATAGTTTGCAAAACAATAAGAAAATAAAAACAACTGAGTGGCTTTGATTTCTACTATCTGAAGGCCAAGCAGCATACTTGAAACTTGTGGGTCTTGTCTTTAAACCAGTAAGTTCAGCCTTGATCATTTTATCTCCTTCATGTGTTTCTTGTATTATTTAATCCTAGTTATGAACTACTTGTTCATTCACAAGTATTTGAAATCACCCCTTTCTCATTAGTGTTTAGGTCTCTTCTATCGCTCAATTCTGAGATTAAACCACCAATCTGTAAAATCCCATAGTTTCTCTACTTGACTGAGGAGTAGGCCACAGAGAGGCACAAGGAATAGATCTTTCTCTTTGGGATACTGAGAACTGAAACTGCCGGAAGTATTAGGTTCTAAGAGGAGTTGTGTTCAGTTTAGTGAGCTTTATATTACTTACTATAGAAGTTCTTATTTCAAAGGAGGATATGGGTAATGTTTCTGGCTAGTTTTCATTGAAGAAGTAGAGCAGAACCATGCCTCTCTTCATTTTCATCACCCATCTTTGCTATCAGTGATGGTGTGAGACTTCTGTTCTTTTGCGTTCAATCACTATACAACACATAGCTAAGGTTACTATGGGATAAACCAACAAGTGTTGGGATGACAGGCATCATGAATGCAACTTCTTTTTGCATCATTTGATGCAGCCTAAAGCTAACTACTTGTATTGAAGTAATATAAGTAATTATTTCCTACATATCTGTTTGCTTATATAAAACTATTGAGACTCACTGAGTGGGTCATAAACTTAGTGACTGCCAGTATGAGTAGACTTAGATATTAATCCATGAATTCCACAATCTTATATTGAACTCAAAGTATATGAAGGCTCCTGTGTTGAATCCTGCTGTCTTAAAAGATTCAGTCTGACCCAGCAATAACAAAGATATCCTTGATAGAGCATGGGAAAAGTTTAACCAAGTCATGTGCAAATTTTCTTACAGAAACATTTACCTTCATATGCAGCCTTGTTACATGTAATAACTGGGGAATGTTAAAAGCTGGTTTTCTTTCTATTTCATCTCTTTTCTTAGATGCATCATGGTAAATAACTTAATGATGATGAAACCAAGGACAGATACATGTTTATTTCCAAGGGTATTTTCCAACACTCTTTTGTTCCAACAAAACAGTCAAATTGTCTTTAGTATAAATATTCCCCTCCCCAAGGAAGCCAGAAGCCAGAGAAAGGCAGCAGAAGGGCAGCTTCTGAGGAAGGCAGAGGTACCACAGGGAAATTTTTTATCTCAGGAGAACTGACCTTTCAGAGCAGGAAAATTAAATTATCTTTCTCATCCTTTACTTATGCTGTGACATCATTAAAATGCACATTTTACACCAACACGCCTTGTTTTGTATTCATAACCTTAGAGCAAAATTAATCAGTTGTCACAAGGACTTAACGCATTTGTAAATGGTGCCTTAACCCCCACTAAAAAAATCTGTATTGCTATAAGGATGGCAGCTTCATGTGCACACCCTTCAGAAAAGGGACCTAGCAGAGTTAACCAGTACATACCTAGTATCCCATACTCCTGTGTAGAGAATAGGTGTCTTCATTCTCTCTTGGCTTTTTGGGCTAGTGCCCTTGCTTTGAGAGTTGATATGGTTTCATGCCTTGAAAGGAGAAATCCCTTTTATTGCTAAGCCAGAATAGCCTAAACTCTATCCTTAAAAGTTAATAGGTAATGAAACTTAGTTTATAAGTATCCATTAAGCTCCAATATGAAGAACAAAATTTTATCTCAGATTAAGAACTCAGAATATGTAAAACATGACAGACGCTGTTCCACTGAAGTTTTATTGACATGGCTGCCTAAACATGACCTCAGCGAAACTGACACCAATAGATAGGCTAACACAGACAGGGTAAAGGTCGTGAGGCCTAAAACCTAGACAAAGAGCTATAGCCAACTAAGGGATGCACAGAGCAGGAGAACGTCTCCTCATGGGAAAACACACAAATTGTTTATCCAATGCCACATTGTCAGTCCTGAAAACATACATCCAGTCCTGAGCAGGTGATAATTAAGAATATATGCATCTTTCCCATCATTTACCTTTGCTATGACATAATTAAAATGCACATTTCACACCAATAATTCTTGTTTTATACTCACAAACTTAGAGCAAACCTTTCAGAAAAAAAAACATAGAAAAATTAACCAGTATACTTAAATAACATTAAGTGTGTGATATTTAGGCATTCAAGAATCTATACTGTATATATATAGTATATATATATGTACATATATAATTATGAAAATCATGAATTTGAAAGACAGCAAGGCAGGTATATAGAGGATTTGAAGGAGGACTAGGAGGAGGGGAATAATGTAATCATATTATAATCTCAAACAGTAGAAAAAATAATAAATTATTGGATAGGTTAAAAACAAAACAAAACAACACTGGTGAAAGATTCATTGAAGAAGCCATGTGTGATGTGTTTACCTGTAATACCAGTACTCAGGCAGTAGGATAACAGAAAAATTGAAAATACAAGGCCAACCTGGGCTACACAGCAAGATCTGATCTTACAAATACTAGCATCACCAATAAAAATAACAAATTGTTCATTTGTGAGTAATTCAAGGTATTACTATTGAAAGGCCATAGAGCTACCAGGTAACTAACAATTAGTAAACAGTCTAAGAAACTCTTCTCTCTGTGGCTTAAGTGTAAAGTAACCTCCTATTGGAGAAGAATTAACAAATAGAAGAAGATACCCATAGTCTTCATGGAAATTGGATCTTGCCAAGGCCTCTGCCTGCCTTTATAGTGTTAACAGAAGGAGACTAAGGATTATGCTGTAGGAACACCATAGTGAACAGAGAACCAGTGATGAGGGCCGGAGAAGTGTGTTGGAAAGGTTTTTTGGGGGGTTTGGAAATTAAATAAAACAAACGGTAAAGTTTTAGGAGGAACATAACCTGAGTAGATTTGCATTTTTAGAACATTTTCTGGCATCAAAGAGAAATTAGTTGTAGAGAAACAAGAATAAAGGAAAATAAAAGTAGTTGGCACTTTGAAATGCTTCACATTCCAGATCATGTGAATGCACCCTGTGCGATGTTGGTGAAGCTGAGGATAAGGAAGTGTTGAAAGAGATGAAGAATCAACATGACTGAAGGGAGGTGATAAGATAAAAAAGAAATTAAGATGTGACAGTAGTGAAAGAATTGTAGTGTCTACCTTCCTGAATTATATGTTCTATTTGGGAATGATGAGATGAAAATCTGAAGCATTATTTTAAAGCTATGTAGAGATACTGAAGCATTTCAACTTTGTATTTGAATAAATACCCTCAATATCACTTATTAGCCATGTAGCTGATAACATTTTCCTTGTGAAAAGGACTGCTAAATTATAGGGAATATGTGATGCTACAGAAAAATTCTAAAGCACATGTAACTGGAAAAATGATATTACCTATATGTTCAACAGTTAAGTCAAAATGGGTAATTATTTAAAAATTATTTTTTTTCCTAAATAAGTAACAAACAAAGAATGAGTATTTTATCCTGCAATTAGGAAACCAAACAAATGTATTTGTGTTTCTAAAATATCTAGATGAGACATGCTATTTACCTGTGTAGGAAAACACTTGATTCTTATTGGTCAATATGTTCATTCTTTTTTATATCAATACTATTCTGGTTTCAAGTCCCTCCAACAACTCCTTCCACATACTCTCCAACTCTTCATTCACCTAAGTCCACACCCTTCCTTTCACTTTCTAAGAAGTAGAAGAAAAAGGAGAAGAAAGAATTAATGATAATATTAAAATAAGATAAAATAAAATAAATCAGATAGAATAGGACAAAACAAACAGAAAAAATAAGCCAAAGAAAAAGCACAAGAAACAAATGCAGACCCAGAGACACACACATAAATACCACAAAAGCACAAAAGCAGAAGCCATGATATATAAGCAAAAGATCAGTAAGGGGCGAAATAGGTTCAACCAAAGCATCATCAGAAAAAAACTAAACAAATAAAGAAACAGGAAACAAAACAAAACTCCAAAAATACAATTGAATCCTTTTTGAGACCTGCCCTTAAGCATTGTTTGTATATTCAGTGAGACTATTGGAAAAACAAACAAACAAACAAACAAACACATATTTTTCCTCTGTAAGTGGAGGTAGCTTCTGGGTAAAGGATAGAGGCTTGTGTCCACTTCACACCTCTCAGTGCTGGAATCCCATATGAATTAGACTTGTGCATGACGCCACAATCACTGTGAGTTCATATGTGCCTCAGTCTCTTTGTGTCTAGGTGGCCTTGTTCCCTTGGTGACTTCCAACCCCACAGGCTTTAACAGTTTTTCTGTGTCCTACTCTGCAGAGTTCCCTGAGCACTCAGAGGAGGGATTTGATATAGACAACCCATTTAGGACTGATTGATCCAGGTGATCTCAGAATAAGTAACAAACAAAGAATGAGTATTTTATCCTGCAATTAGGAAACCAAACAAATGTATTTGTGTTTCTAAAATATCTAGATGAGACATGCTATTTACCTGTGTAGGAAAACACTTGATTCTTATTGGTCAATATGTTCACTCTTTTTTATATCAATAATATTCTGGTTACAAGTCCAGTTGTAGGTCTCTATATTTGTTCTCATCTACTTCAGGGGGAAACCTCTCTGATGATGGCTAAGCAAGACACTAACCTATGAGTATAGCAGAATACCATTAGCAGTCATTTTATTGCTGTATTCCTTTAGCAGAACAACAGTATTGGTTTTCCCCTAGGACCCTGGCCTATCTAGTCTCAATTCTTGGGTACTCAAGCAGTGTTGGGTATAGGTTTCATCTCATGGAGTGGGTCTTAAATGCAATGAGCTAGTGATTGGTTACTCCAACTTCTGTGCCACTACTGCACCAGTGTATCTTTCATGCAGGTCACCATTATAGATTCAAGAGTTTGTAGCTGGATTGGTGCTTACCTTCCTTCTCTGTTAGCTTGCAGAGTACCTTCCGGCACCATGGCCTAGTCAGTAGGGGTAAAAGCTCTAAGTAGGCACCAGCTTGACTTCCCTGTGTTCTCTGAGTTAACTACAATCAGTTTAATTCACAAAACAACCATCTCAGTTCATATGCATCTTCATAACACTGAGGAAGCCCCAAGAATGCTGTCTTGGTAATTTTATTGATAAGATATATTATTATTATTATTATTAACTCTAAGTTGTTATGTTTTAAGTTAGATTCTCATAATTATAACTAACATATTTCACCATTGGATAAACATTTCCTCATTTCTGTCTCTATGATCCATTGATAACCACCATTCTACCCATGCTTCTCTCATTTGACTGTTAATAGACTCCATGCATAATTATATCCTAAAATATTTGTTATGGCTAATGTACCATGCTTCCTTCCAGACCCAATCATGACATTGTTCCTATCTAATGTCTGAAAGATACCTATCATTACATATTCACTCATTCATTAACAGTCAATCTGCAAGTTATTTCTACACCTTTGCTATTGTGAGTGATGATGTCATAGATAAAGGTGTAGATGTCAAGATGTTGTTTTCATTATGTTTGAACTT
The DNA here is from genome assembly GCF_949786415.1 of Peromyscus eremicus. Taxonomy (NCBI): domain Eukaryota; kingdom Metazoa; phylum Chordata; class Mammalia; order Rodentia; family Cricetidae; genus Peromyscus; species Peromyscus eremicus. Next base: position 16,313,335 of record NC_081435.1, read on the forward strand.
ATGCCTAGAAAAGTTATTGCAGGGCAATATTGTAGTTGTTATTTTAAAATAAGTTGAGGAAACCATATATTATTTTATACAATGCCTTAACTATATAATTCTTGAAAAGGTTTTCAAAGTATCACCTTTCTCCACATTTTGCTCACAGGTTATCATCTGTCCTTTTGATTACAGCCATTTTAGCAAGTACAAGGTATTACTGCACTGAGGTTTTCCTCTTCCTCTTCTCCTCCTCTTCCTCCTCCTTCTTTTCTTTCTGTATCTGTAGACAATTTATTATCATCTCTAAAAAAAGTATCTATTCTCATCCTTTGGCCAGTTTTCAAATTAGATAGTTGATTTATTTTTGCTGAGTTGTATTTGTTAGTTTCCTACTTTGGAAGCTAACCTTTTGTTGGTTTTCGGCTTTCGAATATTCTTTCCAGTTCCCCATGTAGTCTTTTTACTTTTTATTTTGTCTTTTGCTTTCCAGATTCACCAGATTCATTTCAGTTATATGTTACCTGGCTCCTCCCTTTTTGTTTACTTATTTTTTAAACTTTTGTCACTGCTATAATTATTGCTTCATATCCCTAAAATGATTGCCAACTTCAATACCAAAGATCATTCTCCTGTTTTACACTAGTACTTTTAGAGTTTTAGATCTTAAATAATCTTAAACTTTTTTTTCATAAAATGAAAGAAAAGGGTCCAAATCAGCTATTTCTTGGTGAAAATATATTGTTTCCCTAAAACCACTTTTGAAGGCTCATGCCCTTGCCCAGTGTTTATCCTTGGACCTCTTGTGAAAGAAGTATATTCCACAAACTTCTTTGTTACTTCCCATGGGTCTTAATTGAGGAACATTGGTATATGTGTCTGTGTCCCATGCTTTTGTGACCAATAGATATTTGTTATTTAGATAGAAATTGGAAAGTATGTTAAGTTTCTAGTTTTGTTCGTCTTTCTCAAAATCACTTTGGTTAGTGGAAGCTCTTTTCATCCTATGTAAATATGAGGGATTTTTTCTATTTTTGTAGAAAATATTAATGGAATTCAAATAAGCATCTTACTTAATTCCCATTTTCCTTGTAGTATGGACATTTTCACAGTATTAGATTTGGATATGGTCTGTCCTTCCATTTGTTTGTATCTTTTATTTCTTCAATCATAACTTTCAGCAGAAAGGTTTTTTTTTTTTTTTTTTTTTTTTTTTTTTTTACCTTGTTGGTTAAATTTATTCTAAAGAATTTTATTTTTGATGTAATTGATAATGGGATTTTCTGCTTATGTTATTTTTTACAATAGTTCATTGTCAATGTATAAGAGAAGGGAAAACTGAAAAAGAAGTTGGAAGCTTTTGCCTTGAGATCAGGAGGAAAACAAGATGTCCACTCTTGCCAATTCTTTTTCAGCGCACTAATTGAAGTTCTGGCCCAAGCAACTGAATAAGAATAAAAAATGAATGTCACTCATGTTGAAAAGTGAACAGTAACTTATTTTTGCAGTTAATGTAAGACTCCTCAAAAAATTATATCCCTTTGGTATAGAAATGGACATGACCACTCAATGGTGTGGCTAAGGGAAAATGTCTTACTGTAGGTGTGGGGGAGAGTACTGCAGAGGCATCTGGAAGAGCTCAGAGCAGAGAAAGGAAGTAGTAGACTAGCCATGCTCAGCAGACTGGTCCTTGCCAGGAGAGAAGCAGGAACAAATCAGAGAGATGAGGAGAGAGTAGGGGAGGAGAGGAGCCTGAGAGAGGAAGACAAAGAATGAGCATAACAAAACTAGCCAGGCTATCCTGAGAAAGAGTGTCTGTGGAAAGGGAAGCAGGAGAGTTGGGAAAGTTCAGGGAAGGGGAGGAGAGGAGAAGAGCTAGGCTTCTAACTTGGACTTTGAACTATGTATCAGGTAATTCTGCTACTGAGAGAGCCTGCAGGCCAGTGTTTTGGTATGCTAATAGGCACCACAGATAGCCAGATAGCCCCTTGTCCCTTCTGCCATTGATAAGAGAAATAGCTCTTTTTGATGTAGAGAGACTGGCTTCACAAGTTCCTGGAGAAAGCTGGCTTTTGTCTAACCACCAGAATTTGGGGTAATGGAGTTTTCTTTGGATCTGACATTTGGGAAACAATGATTAGAATTAGTAAGATATAGTATATATGTTATCATAGTGTATGTTGTAGCATGTAATACCAACATTATGAAAGCTACTTGTTCTTCTATATATTATCAATAAGATTTTTATTATGCCTGACTGTAAGCCCTTGAACTTATGTATGACCTTTTACTAGATGTGCTCAGATGTGTTCTGTGTGCACCAAATTATTTTCTTTAAAGGATGTGGCTTATTTTTACAAGCTCACACCATAATCCTGAGTTTAGATTACAGTTATTTTCTATTTATATACCTGTCCTAGAGTATGCTAATGTGTTTCTTCATGTCTTACTTATGTTTTTGGAATACACTTGGGCTGGTCACTGCTATATAGATTAGGGGTCTGGGGAAGAAAGGTTTGTCTTTCCTAGTTTTTACTCCCCCCTTTGAATTTTAAACTTCCAGAGAAACAGATACAAATTTTTCCCTATAAACCATGTTATCTAATTACACATTGCACTAGTAAAGTCATTGCATATTCTTATATATCGAAATGTTTATCTCATTGTTGTGTAGAACCTGGGACAGAAGGAAGGCCAAAACCTGCCTATATCACATGGCACCTGGATATTTAAAGATACCAATATTTAATGGGTTTAATGATCAAAACACACCCAGACTAGGCAAACTATATCACCTGTGCACATATTTGATTGTTTTATTTCAAGTGGCTCAAACATTTTTCATATAAAGACATCTTTATCTATACCATGTTTCACTACATTTTCTCTATTCTCTCACTGAACTTACATAGTAAGAGAGCTTGCCTAATTTGGATGTGTATTTCAGACTACACTGTAAACTCAGAGATTTTATTTTAAGCCTTCTCTGTGTTTGTGAACTAGAAGGTGTTGCTCCCTATAAAGAAATTCAGGCCCCAATGAGCAGGTGCTATAGCTCCTTGTGGGAGTAGTACAGGTCCTCCCCAGGGTTCTTTAAATGCTCCCAGAGAGCCACGGTCTATTCTGCCTCAGTAGAAAGCAACTATGCATCTTCCATCTAGCAGTTAATGTTGGTGACCTACAATGTCCGAATTTAGAATCCAATGCAAACTTTGAGGCTGTATCTTTCATTGGACATGACAGCAAGATAGAATCTGAAACCATGTGATCAAACCTGGACTCCAAACCTGGATGGCTGGCCATCTTTTGTGCTGGACATTTGGTGAACTTCTTAGAGTGTTAGTGTCCATGGAGAGTCTGGTTCCTATGTAAGGGTTGTTATGTGGATGGAATACACAGAAGTTGGTCCCCTGTAAGCAAAGTATCCTCCTTGTAGGAATTGTGAAGAATTCTTTTCAGCATAATTCTTTATAAGTAAAAAAAAAATTAATCTCTAACATCTGTGTTCTGACTGTAGCTTCTATTCAGAGTTTAAGCCTTTGAAACAAGAAGCAATACTTGGGGGTAGTGGTTGTGATGGTAGATATAAACTAAAAATTACCAAAGCTGGGGGAAGGTGGCTCAGTGATTAAGAGCACTTGCTGCTCTTTCTTACTTAGGGACTTACATCCAGTGGCTCACAACCACCATTTACTCTGCCTACAGAGAATCCAGTGCTCTCTTCCAAAGTCTGCAGGCACTGCCATACAGCATATAAATACACATAAAATAATCTTTATAAAACATTACCAGAAGTGGTTATGGTTAATAATGATTTAAGTGTGTGTTCCATCCTTTCTTGCCTGCATTTTATATAGTTGTGATCAAGGAAGTATGTGCTAAGGAAAGTCACATATTCAGCTGCTTGATATCTAGCATGTATATTTACTAGTAAATTCACATATTTGTTGTTCCAGATTTTCATTTTTCTCCAGGGATCTCCAAGGTCATATGGCCCTCATATCTTCAGCCAGAGCAGTGTGTGTTCTAACTAGACTCCAATCTGTGTTGCTCATGGTAGAGCAGAAGAGAATAGATGCCCTTGGTGAGTGTGTTGAACTTGTCACACAAATTTATGTAATCACAGCTCTATATATGTCTCCTTCAGAAAATCCTGACAGTAAAGCAAAATTGGAAGTGGGGTGATTGTACACAGATAAAAGAAACAATAGCTATTATGGATAACTGTAGCTGAGGACTTTGCATGGAGGCCAAAAGATGCCTTGCACCTGCTAGTAACACATAAGTATAAATAACAACGATTTCCCCTCACATTACAACTAGCAGAGGAGAAAAGGAAGCTATGAGGAGGCATTCTAAAAACTACATCATAGTGTCAGGAGTTCTTCTGGTGCAGTGTTCACAGATGAAAAGACTCAGATGGAATGAAGTGATTTATCAAATCTAAGCCCATGTGTGTTAAACACAAAGTGAACGGTAGCAGTATATCATTTACTCACTTCTTTAATTCTATGTGACAGGCTGCAAGGCTTTGTGTGTGTGTCTGTGTGTGTGTGTTATGTGTCTGTATGTGTGTATGTGCTTGCATCTGTGTGTGTGTGTGTGTTCATGTGCCTGTATGTGTGCAGCTGCATATCTGTATATGTGTCTATGTGTGTGTGTCTATGAGTATCTCTATTCATTTGTGTGTGTCTATATGTCTCTTTGTGTGCCTGTGTATATATCTATGTCTGTATCTATGTGTGTCTGTATGTCTGTACATGTCTGTGTGCCTCTCTCCCTGTCTTCATTTATGTATCATGTGTGTATGTGTGTGTGTGTGTGTGTGTGTGTGTGTGTAAATTCACACTGAAGGAATCTAGATTGATTACCTACTCATCTTCCTGTAAACATTTGCTTTTTTAAATTTACTCCTCCTCAGTGGAATAGAATTATTTAAATTATTCAGCATCTAAAAACACTGAAATGTATGTAGCCCTGTTGGCAGTTGCTTTATTAGGCCCTGCATTCCACAATGAGAAAGGGGAGAGCTGGGTTTAAGCCTTCATCACAATGATACACTGGTCACATACCGAAGCCCCTGTGACAGACAGAGGCAGTGTATGTTTAAGAGTGGCAACCGGTATGGTGCCACATGCTAGGACAGCCTTGAGATCTCTTTGGAGACGTGGGTGTGAGGCAAGATGAGAGTGAATTTCCCCTCCTGCTCAGCAGAAAGTTTAGGTATCCTCTCCCAAATGAGCTCATCTGAAACTTGGCTAGCCTTCTACCCTTTCTGCCCTGCCTGGGGAACAGTTTAGCACGGAGACCTCCCTCAGGAGACAGGAGGGGTGGTGAGTCCTCTCTGCCTTCCTTCTCTAATGTCACTTAGTGTGGCTCAAACCAGGCTGCTCTTGTGGAAAGCCTTCTGACGGAAGTACATTTGCATCAGACACGAAAAGGAAGTCATTTTCTATGCAGTTTGCTAAATCCTTCTCATCCAAGAACAGAGTCCCCCAATCTCATTGAACAACAAAGTTTGAGAGAAATTGGAAAGGTGAGGAATACTGCATGGTTCTCTACATTTCCCCGTGCATATAAGCAAGGGCACTGGAATGCCATTAGAACTTAACGGCATTGGGAACAGAATGCTGTTAATGTATTTAAGTCCAGTGTGCATGTGTGTATGCATGTGGTGCCTAGAATGAGTGTTTGAGCATTTGCTATCATTGATGCATTGCAGTTTACAGAGTCAAATTCATCATAGGCGTCATATATTTGTACAAATTGGAAGAATTTTAAAGACGAATCACAAAAATGATTGAAGGTGTGAAGGCTTTAACACACAATGTGAGATTCACAGAACTTGAAGTAGTGAGTAGAGCTCCATGAGGCTGCTGCTATAGCATCGCTCTCTGCCTCGGGGGCTGTAAACCCCCAAAGAGGAATTTGCAGGGCAGTAAAAGGGGCATTACAGAGAAGGAAATGAGCAGAGAGGAGTTGTCTGCATATCAAGGAAAAAAGTTTGTTGGAGTGGAAGCTATTAGGCAGCAGAATTACCTCCCCAGGGAGACAGTGGAGTCTGTGACCCCATTACAGGGGACATAAAGCCTGGCCGGATGGTCCAGTTCCCCAATATGCTACAGGGAGGGCCTCCCCCTGGGCCTCATGGAGAAATGGAGGGGAAGGAAGGAGTGTGACTCCATCTATAGGCGTTTATGGTTTGAGTTTTGTGTGGGCATGAATACTGAAGCAGCGTACTCCAGCCCCCAGGATCTGACGCCAAGGTTAGGTTTTATAATCCTCTGTTACATACTTAGGTATTATCATCAGACTGTCTGTTCCTAAACCTTTGATATATTTAAACGAAATAGAACCTCTGGGTTGCTTTGGAAACTGCACCATTTGATGCATGCTTTAATCTAGAGACATTTCCCCAAATATTTTTTCAAATGTGCATGTATGTCCTGTGGGGTGTCGGGTAGAAAATGAACCTGTTTGAACTGCAATCCATCTGTAAGTTCTCTGTTTTTATGCAGCCTGTGTTCCATGTGTGCGTGCTAAATCTGCAGCCATGCTAATGGAATATTAATATATTCTTACTAGAAGGGCAGATTAAGGCTTGAAAGGAAACAAAAAAAAGGTAAAATAAAATAGAATATAAAGGAAATAACAAATGAAAGAAATTGGAACCAGTAGGATCGCAGGGTCTCAGCCACAATCCCCTGGGGGAAGGACAGAGGAAAAAAGACTCAGTTCTTTCTTTTTATCTTGCAAGCAATTACTGGCAATTTGTTCTGGCCAGTAAAACTTCTGATATTATCATGGTTGCTGAGTAATTTATCATCAAAGTTTAATGTGAAAACAGGTGACTGTGTAATCACCAATCTCGGGACAGGAATAGAATCGTTATTATTTCTGCCTGAAGAGAGAATTTTTTTTTTCTGTCAATTGACTTAACGGCCAAAAGGCTGTTCATCATATCACCATGAATTATAAAACCTCTATTAAATATTCATAAAAGTTTTGAAATGAATGTGTGATAGAGATGAAAGCTGGGCTAATTTAAATACCTACCAGACCTGTCTTAATTACAGAGGTAAAATGAGATATAAAAATTATAGCAGCAAGGGGGGGGGGGACTTGAAACAGTTCGTTCCATACATTCTAGAAAAGGCCTCTGCAAGCTACCCTACACTAAGCCAGGAGCTCTGATTCCCAAGCACCTTATGTTACTCACATGGCACAGTCATGCCTTTCTTCTATAAAACATAGGAAGGGGCATCCTAGAAACCTAAAATGAATGATTTTTGAAAGTGTAAATAAAAGTATCTCTTGTAAAATACACCCATTTTTACCTACTCGAATTCATATCCTCAGCAAGAAAAGCATGCAGTGCTGGATGAGAGGCTAGATGCAAATGAAAGATATTCAGTGACTGTTCACAACAATGTTGGATTTTGTTTGTTTTTAGACAAGGCTCTGCAGCCCAGGATGGCCAGGAATTCCCTCACATAGTTGAGGATGAGGCCGAATTTCCTATCCTCCTGCCTTTATCTCCTGAGTGCTGGGGTACCATACCTGTCTTATGGTGCTGGCCTTCAAACCCAGGGATGGCTGCAGGAAGAGCAAGGATTATGACAACTGAGTTACATCCCCAGCCCCATTCCTGGTAACTTTTCATCTGACATGGGCTTGTAACAATGGCACACAGGATGTATCTCCTTTGTTTTCTTTGCAAGACTTGGGCAAGCAGTGTCTCTACTACCTAAAAGACTGTTTCTCATAGGATAATGAGAGGCTCTGATTAATTCCAAGGGGATCAATCAATCCAAGTCTTCTTCAGGACCCTGACAATGTTAACACAGGTTGCTAAACAGAGGTATTTCTTTTTCTTCCCCAAGTCTGTGTAATAGAAAAGCAATTAGAACCTTGAACAGTTTTCTTTAGGGAAATCAAACTGGACATAAAGGACTATAATCATAAACACACTGATCATTAGAACTGGATTGTATTGTCTCAAGGTCATCTTGTACACGCAAATGTGTTTTCATTGAACACAGATGTGTTGACACACATACAGATGAACAGGGAAGCATGTTGTGTGGCATAGGCAGTAAATTCTCAGTATTGTCTGGCTTGATCTGGAACAATGTACTTCACCTCTCTAAGTTCCAGGGAGGGACTCTGTGAAATAAGGAGTTACCTGGATGCTTGCTAAAGACCCATCCAGCTCTAATCGTGTGAGGGTACAATTCTGAAGGTCTTGATAAGAGGCTCTCTGGCTCTTAGGCCGCCACCCAGGAAAATGAATTCCCCTTTTAATTTCCTTCGTGGTGATAGGAAATCTTAGGACATGCAAGGTTAAATGACCCACTGGGAAGTCCAGGGCAGTCAGCTATGGACTCACTGCCTCAGCTCCCAGGCTATAGGTGAGCTCCCTGAGAACCAGTGAGAATTTTTTTCAACCGAAAATGTTTTTCTCAATCTCTGCAGTTCCACTGTATGCTGACATAACTGAGCAAAGATGCCAAAAGTCCTCTGTGGACAGTGAACCTCTAACAGGTTTCAAAGACAGTAATGATCTCTTAGATCCATCCTGGGCCCATGCTACAATTCCATAGACAATGAGCAAATTCAACTACGGGCTGACATATGTCTCTAGATTGGAGTTCTGGAAGAGAAGAGAATGGAGAGAAAGCAGTTGGTAGGAAGGACCAGTTGATAGAGGATGCCACATGGACACAGTGAGGTAGTCTTTGTGATGGCTTAATGGAGTGCATATATAGCCTATTACATAAAAACTGGGTGAGTGTCTACAGTTATACAGCATTCCATTTTTCCACATAGCTAATGTAGATGTTCTTTCTCTATAGCTTTCAGGAAATGATCTAATTTTAAAAAATATCTTTTGAGTTTGTACATACCCACTATGTACCTAGAAGAGCAGAGTCTAACCTCATGACTAGATAGAGGGCAAAAGTTATTTGTTATATTCTTTGACAGATAATGTCGAGAATGAAACAAAGATAGAGAAACAGACAGACAGATGATAGATGATCGATCCATAGATAGATAATAGGCACATTGCTGCTATAAAAATTATTATCCTGAAACAATAACCATTTTCTTATTTCCTATGGAATGCTGATCACAAATGCCTGAGCAGTCCTTCTGCTGCCTGTGTTATTACAAATCACTAGATCCTGCTATTTGGGACACAAATGTTCTGAACTTTCCAAGGTAGTTTCCTGATATAATGTATCCATAAACACTGGTAATGGCTGGGAATTATCAGTAAGTGACGCTACTTGTCTGGTTGAACAAAACCTGCCACTTCTCCTCATGGACTTTCAGGGTAGTTTTAGCATTTCTTAGGGCCATTATGAGCTAGAATCACATTAAAGTGAAAACTTCCATCCCTCACAGGCTTAAGCCTTAAAGTGGCTGAGTCACTCTTCCATCAGATTCCATTGGTTAAATCAAGGTACAAGTTCAAGCCATACATAGGCGCTAAAGAGTGTGAGGGATACTTCACTTTCTGGAACCAGCATATAAAACATAAGCATGGGGCCAGGCGGTGGTGGCGCACACCTTTAATCCCAGCACTCGGGAGGCAGAACCAGGAGGATCTCTGTGAGTTCGAGGCCAGCCTGGGCTACCAAGTGAGTTCCAGGAAAAGGCACAAAGCTACACAGAGAAACCCTGTCTCGAAAAACCAAAAAAAAAAAAAACAACAAAAAACAAAAAACAAAAAAAAACAAAAAAAAACATAAGCATGGAAATACAATACAGACTTAGAGTAAACAAGGATAATACTGTAGAATCATCCTGTAGCAGCATCTTTCAGCATCTTTGAGAGAAGACCTTGTGTACAACACAGATCACACAGAAGTGGATCTGCTTTTGTCCTGCTCGGTAGCACATTTGGTGAAAGTCTAACTCCCTAAAGAAGATCCACCTAGTATATTCTTGACTTGTATGCTGACAAAGAAATACGGAGAAAATCAAAAGATGTGTCTGCATATACTATTTCTTTTAAAATTCATTTTGATAAGCACTTTTTAGTGTTGGAATCAACAAAAATTTTGTATCTTCTTTGATTCAGCTGCAAGGAAAGATACTGTTTTTTTAAATTTTCTACAGGACTTTATGCTGTGTGCTTGTCAGAGAAACAAAGGATAAAATCAGTGAGGAGAAAAAACTAGGCTTCATTACAGAGACTGCTATCTAAGCATTGGAGTGTTCACCAGTGGGATGGGGTTTGTGGAAGGGCGCCATTCCCACTGGAATTCCTTAAGTCCCAATCAGTTAGTTACAGTTCATCATAAATAAATTTAAAAATCCTTATATGTTTAAAATTGATCTGACAAAAGTTTAGATGCTCTAGGTTTTCAAACATGAAAATTTTAAAGATATTTTTATCAAAAGTCCCAAAATTATTTAGTTATCTATTTATTTAGCTTTAAAATGGTGAAAATCACCAACAATGGTAATGTTAGCATTTCTGTTTGACAATATGGTGAAAATTGCAGCGGAAACAATGTGCAGACATATTATCCGGTTTAGAAGAATACAGGTGAAAAGTGTTTATAGCAATGGATTACTAATAATTTCATTTTTCTAAACAATAACAACTTCATTTTTCTTTTTGTTAAATTCACTGGTTGAGAAAGCAATTTCTGTTCATGTACATATACAGTTTGTTATTTAAATGACTCTCTCTGAGTGTGTACTGAAAATAGTTCAGTAATGTGAGTTTTTCAATTCAGACAAAAAAATGTCATAACTTATTCTATTTAAAACAAGTAGTTCCTTTTTAAAAGTAGATTCAGTAATCTACCTTTTTATCTTATCATATCCATATTCTCTTTTTTCTTTTCTAAGTAGATTCAAAAATCTACTTTTTATCTTATCATTTGTGTATCTTCTCTTTTTTTTCTTTTCAGAGTAGATTCAATAATCTACCCTTTTCTATATCCTCTTTTTTTCTTTTTCTTTTTTTAAAAACAAGAACCCTATATCTTATCTCCCTTGTTTAGCTTTTTTTTCTGACTATTAACAGTTAATAACATGTAACCAACAATCATAAACAATTACAATATCCATAACTCATTAAACAGCCAAAACCACCCACCTCACCTCTTGGGAACGTGGGCATCTGTGTGGGTGAAGCATCTTTGGGAAGCCTGTAAAAAATTTTTTTTGGTTAATTGTCAAGTCCTAGGAAAGGTAGCTGTATCATTTGTTGTCCAGTCTCTGCATAATGGAAAAACGCAGGGTTTGTCTTAATTCCTTGCTCGAGTAGTCTATGAATCTGGATCATCTTAGCTAGCTATCTCAAAATTGTCCCGAGTAGTTTGTAGTCCAAAGTTGAACTTTGGGTGGTGTTAATCAGCTTAATGGCTTTATCATAGTACAAGTCCATGTGGAATCATTGTTGTGGGATCCCATCATCTTTTTGGAGATTTCAAAGCCTCTGTTAGGCACGGTCATGGTTCCTTGCAGAATTTGTGTGTGTGTGTGTGTGTGTGTGTGTGTGTGTGTGTGTGTGTGTGTGTGTGCGCCTACTCGGTGGTTTGGAGCTATCACAATCTGATAAATGTCTGCTTCTTGGAACCATGAATGTTCTTCCTTAGAAAAGAATATCTTCATAGCAACTTTTTCTTCCCACCATTTGCCTTGCCCAACTTCTCCAAACTGACCTTTGCTGATGCTTTCTTGTAACATGATGGTCCTGGCAATTGTTCTCTGAACAAGGAGCAGTAAACCCTTCATCCCTAGTAGCAGCATCACTGCTGCCTCCAACAGGATAAGAAGCAGTCAGCAATGCTGAGCAGAAGCCACTGCCTCTATGGTCCCGCCTCTGTTTGTGCCCGGGCCTGACCCCAGCCACAGCTTCTCCTCAGCAAGACTCCCAGGCAGGCCTCGAACTCAGGATCCTCCTGCCTCGGCCTCCTTCAGCAAATCCTACCCACATGTGCCACAGCAACCAGCTCCGTGCAGCTCGGGCCTGAACTGGGGACTGCAAGGCCACAGGCAAGCTGCTTTTTCATAAATCCGTGCCACATATAAGAGAATATGAATAAGAGATAGATTATTGAATCTACTCTGAAAAGAAAAAAGAGAGGATGCAGATATGATATAGATAAAAAGGTGGATTATTAAATCTACTTTTAAAAGGCAACTGCTAGTTTTAAATATTTTGCATTGGATTGGATTTTTGTATATTATATACAAATTATGTATATTGATACAAATATGAGATTGATTTTGTTAGAAAATACTGTATGTATATTTCTAATCTCGTTCAAGGTATTGTGCCTATACAGTTCATTTAAAAATGTAATGCAATTTGCTAATCCTTGAAAGTTATTATTACCAACTAATTAGGATATAAAGAAATGTAAGTTAGTAGTTAGTCCTTACAATCGAATTTGTAGTCATATTAGGTATGTTTTCAAGGTCAAGCAGAGATATATTTTATATAGACAGATCATCTTCAAACCCTTCAGAGATCTATAGAATATGTCATTTAAGATGTTTTAATAATATGGATTCTTTTCTTTTCTTTTCTTTTTTATGACTATGAGACATGTTGGCTCCTGGCAGCACCAACCTACTTCAGAGAAGATATGGGCATTGAAGAACTTCCACATGGAGTGTACTTTCACTGTGGCAAAAGTTAGCCACTGGGTAAGAAAATGCCCTAGCATCAACTGCTGACAGTATGTTGTCCAGAATGGATAAGCAGGACACACAGACACACACACAGACACACACACACACACACACACACACACACACACACACACACACACTCACTCACAAAAAGGCACTGCTGATCCTTGCCAAGACAAGTATGGTTGCTGGTTGCAGCTTTGGCAACAGGCATCCTCTGAGGCCAGGACAATATGGCACCATCCCTGAAGTGGCTTTGCAATCCAGAAAAGGTACAATGCCCCTTCCTTTGAAGGTAGCTGAGCAGGCAGTGGGCCAATGGCTCCTGGTGTGCAGTGGAACAGTAGCTGAAACAGTTATTCTTGGAGGAGGAACTAGGCTGACAGAGTCTAACCTCTCAGTAGTAGACTGGCATTTAATAAAGGAGATGAAACCACCCACAAGCCAAAAAGAATGGGAAGCTGAATTCCAAAAATACCAGCAACTTCCAGAATTTAAAATCCTGAATCATGACACAAACACTGGTGGAATTCAAGTTTATCTGGTACATGGAATACTCACACTGAATGTGGGGTCAAGCTGTAGGCCTTGCTTATATCCTGCTTCACAAATGAGTCTGTCAGATACGCTAAGCCTATAGGCTGAAGATGATGCCCCAATGTTACAGAGAAACCTCAGTTGACTGTCCAGGCAGCTGGCTGTTTCTGTCATAACTCAAATTTTTTTGGAAGTCACTTGTTTGCACTTTCTGTTTTACTAGTTTTACCAGGTAATATTATTTCCTTCTCGGATCTCTGAGGGAGTTGAAGATTAGATAGCTGTTGTTACAGTTTTCCTTGTTAAGAAATTTCAGAAAAAGGCCGGACGGTGGTGGCACACACCTTTAATCCCAGCACTCAGGAGGCAGAGCCAGGTGGATCTTTGTGAGTTCGAGGCCAGCCTGGGCTACCGAGTGAGTTCCAGGAAAGGCGCAAAGCTACATAGAGAGACCCTGTCTCCAAAAACCAAAACAAAACAAAACAAAAAAAAAATTCAGAAAAGAAGCTCACTAAGAGGTGTAAAGTGTATAAAATTGAAGGACATCATAAGATAGTTTTTTTGTTGATAATATGAATTAGGATAAAAAGTGAATTAGGTACATTTGGGACTCACCAAAATAGAATAGATAATGAAGTATTTTCTCTGAATTTGACAAATGCAAATGGACTAGACATTGCTGATGTATTTATTGCTTGTATATATTGTATATAGTTATTGTACTTATTGTATATAGTTTTTCTTATATTAATTAGAACTTTTGAAAATTTTTTTAGACAAAAGAGGGGAAATGTGATGATGTATTGTGTCCCCAATATACTGTGTCTCCCATTCAAATTTGCCTGGAGATCAGAGGAAAAATCCAGCCACTATAAAGCAGTCAGACAATAGTAGCACATGCCTTTAATATTATCACTTGGCAGGCAGCGATCTGTCTGGATCTCTGTGAGTTCAAGGCCACACTGGGAACAGAGCCAGGTACAGTGGCACAGGCCTTAAATTCCCAAAACTACTTAACTATGGAGGTCTGTAGGTCTGTACAGACAGATAGGAAGTGACAGAGCTGGGCAGGAAGAGGAAGTGATGTAGCTGGACAGAGAGAGCAAATCAGATGGCAGAAAAGCAAGGCATATAGGCGTGGGTAGACAGGAAGTAGCTCACCTTTTGGAAGCTGTGGAGTTGGTGAGGTGAGGTTGGCTGTGGCTTTCCCTATATCCCTGATCTCTCAGGTTTTCACCCCTATATCTGGCTCTGTGTTTTTTATTTAATAAGACTATTTAGAAATTCATCTACACTTATTTTTTCCAGTGGTTATAGGAAGGTAGTAAAAAAAAAATGACACTCAAATTATACTATGAAACAACTAAAACCAGCATTTATACTTCTCTACTTTTTAACCCCCACCTTCATTCCATAGAAATATCTAGATCAACTTTTTACAACTCTGGGAAATGATGATTATCAACCTACTTTAATATTTACTTTCTAATACCTTAATTTATAATTTTCATATATTCTGACTTATAGTTCTTCCATGGAAAGTGGAGATTTCACTTTCTCCTTGTTCCTGTTCACCTCATACAATATTCTCAAAAGACAAACTATTGGTAATTATGATTGGATTACATTTATCATTTAACTTATTTATATCATAAGTAGCACAGGACAAAGTTGTGTATTGTATCCTATTTAGATCTTTGGATCATTCTATTTCATGAAAGTTGTTGATTACCTCCATTGTCTTTTGTCATTCTCTTAGCTTTTTTCAATTTACTGCATAAATTCAAGTTATTTCACTAGAGACAAAATATGAACATATGTGTAGCTTTGTAATGAGGAATGAATTGCACTGTTTCTACTTCCAGGAGAAGAAACAGTGGGATCATTGTAGACAGGAGAAGCCCTGTTGGTTTTACTGGAGAAATAAATGAATGCATAACAACTACCAATGAAAACCATAAGGAAGCCAGGCGGTGGTGGTGGTGCATGCCTTTAATCCCAGCACTCGGGAGGTAGAGCCAGGCGGATCTCTGTGAGTTCGAGGCCAGCCTGGACTACAAAGTGAGTTCCAGGAAAGGCGCAAAGCTACACAGAGAGACCCTGTCTTGAAAAACCAAAACAAAACAAAACAAAAAAAAATACACATATGTAGACCAAGCCAACCAGAACTTTTACCAAATGAATTAAAAGGAGGCTAACGTGTGTTGCTTCATTCACTGTAAAGTATACAGACTAATTAACAAATATTATAAAAGAACATGAGTAATTCACTTTTTGAAATAATCCATTTGACATGGGTTCTTTGAATTTCTTTATGACATCATAAAGGGTGGGACCAGCACCTACCTACTAAAATGTAGGAGATTCATTTAATTATGTATGAAGGCCTCTCTAAAGTTACAACAATCCATCCCTTTGATCTTCCCCAAAGGCTGGGAAGTGGATGGACTTCAACAACACAGACACTTAAGCTCTCATTAAAGTGATGTGATCAGTATTAGTATTTTATTAGTTAGGGACTCCGTTACTTTCCTATGCGGTATGGCATTTAACAAGAAGAATTTATCTTACAGTCACAATTTGGCTTACAAAATAAAAAAGAAACTTGTAAGAGACATGTGATTTGACTCAGCCTGAGTAGATTATGTTTCACTGCAAGGATGAGTGTTTACAAGAATCAGTCTCTTTGGAAATATGATGGTGAACATCATGTGAAGAATAAAGCAGAATTGGACAACTCTACTCACATAGCCTCCCCAATAAAAATACAAGTGAATAACAAAAAAACATTCAATTCATTGAAGAACAAAACAGAGTTTCTTAGTAGCAAGTCCCAAGTGAGTGCTTTTGCCAAGGAGTGTAGCTAGAGTTTTCCTGCCTGGCCCACAGTCAGGGCAAATCTCTCTCACCTGCCAGTCCCACAGTCGCTCAGACCCGACCAAGTAAACACAGAGACTTATATTGGTTACAAACTGTATGGTCGTGGCAGGCTTCTTGCTAACTGTTCTTATAGCTTAAATTAATCCATTTCCATTAATCTATACCTTGCCACATGGCTCGTGGCTTACCGGCATCTTCACATGCTGTTTGTCATCGTGGCGGCTGGCAGTGTCTCTCTGACTCAGCCTTCCACTTCCCAGCTTTATTCTCCTCCTTGTCCTGCCTATACTTCCTGCCTAGCCACCGGCCAATCAGTGATTTATTTACTGACCAATCAGCAACACCTTTGACATGCAGACCATTCCACAGCAAAGGAGAAATGACAAGAGTAAGATAATCCAAGATGCTTGTTACTAGAAGAAGAATGACTGGCTTGGTGGGGTGGAGGTGGGGGAACTAAATCTGGTTCTTGCATGCATGCAGGACTTCCGATGATGAAAAGGAGAAAGAGCAGGTTCTAGCCAGGGAGTAGAAGCTGTGTTCAGAGAAGAAAATGTAGCAAGAAAGGAGACAATGTTGTAAGTGTTTTAGTTTTAGTTTTTAGTCTCCAGTGCATTACTAGGGGGAAGCTGGCTAGGAACGTAAACCATTAGTGGTAGCCTGAACATAAAAAAATATAGTACAGGTTCTGCCTGGCTTCAATTTTTCAATGATCCACAGAAACATACCAAAGATCAATGACCCACAGAAAAATCCTTAGTGCTCACTCTACTCAGACTGAAGACTGTACCACTCATCCTCAGCCTGCAATTGCTGAATCCATGCATGCTTAAATATAATGAGAGAATATTAGATAACTCATTAAAACTAGAGTTAAAATGTCTGCTCTTCTCAGAACAGGCAGTCTAGGTTGAAGAGATATAGGTAGATGAAAATCTTATACTGGCTTTGGAACATTTGATTCACAGGCTTTCCTAAAAACAAAAATTACCTTTGTTGGGAAAAAGTCACATATTAGAAAACTTCTTTACTGGAAGTTTGTCATTGAGTTTCTTCCCTCTATATTGTGATTCATGGTAGAAAGTACAAGATTACCGACTTCATAATCCACTGGACCATTCATGGCGATGAGATAACTTTTGTTCTTTGAATAGATATTAGGTTTATTGGATCAGGTAGGGGGAAAACATATTTTTAAAAATCTGCCTTCCTCCATCTTTCTATTTCTTGGGAAATTGGGACCATTAACTTATATAATTAGATTTTTGGTAAAATGTGAGATGTATGTACATTAGAGAGATGTTGTACTAGAATTCAGATAAAGGAGAAAGGTCTTTTCTGTGTGAGGAAGTGAGTAAAAACAGTACAAAAATGATCTTGAAGATGTGTATGAGAGCTGTGTATTGGCTTAGTCTGAGAAGGATGGGTTCTAGACATACAGCATGTTGGTGCAACAGAATTATATACACACGTGCTAAGAATAAGCAATGAGGATAATAATTATATGTTGAAGCTCCTGCTTTGTAAAAGCACTCACTATGTGCCAACCCCTTTGATAGATGCTTTTTATATATTATCCATTTACTCACCATAACAAATATATGAATAGAAAGTAATAATGCATAATGTTCATTACATTTTAGTTTTTAGGGCTTAAACCTGAGTGCAACCTTGTCACTATTGGGCATAAATCCAAATTTCTTCCTGTGATAATCAGCCTAACCTCCTCATGATTCTGCTTTCTCATGCTTACTGATAGTTAGCTTGAGAATGCCAAAGACCTACAATAATTTGGAACAATAAAAATAAGAGCTCTTCTGGAGGTGTGCAGTAATACAGTGATCTATTTTTAAAGTATTTAAGGGAAGATCACTTTCTGTTCTTAGAGATTATAAATAACAACTCATGTTGTTTGCTCAGAGTCTTGGGTTGATCAGGAAAGCCAACATGAAGTCAAGGTTCATACCCACTGAGGTATTATAGGAGAAAACAAAGAAAGCGAAATGATCTCTTATGGGAGGTTTACATCCTGATGTAAGACTAATGCCAGAGGATCAAAATTACTACCTGTGATTTACATCTATGGAAACTTGAAACATACAGCAGCCCCATTCTCCCACATAATTTAAATCATGGTAACCCTGTGAGATGTATGCTGGAATGATCTCCCATTTTCAAGATAGATAAACTGCTGGATAAATATATTTAAGTACTCACTTAAATTCATGCAACAAAGCTCAAAGCCAGAGTTTTAACCAAGGGCATGTGATTCCAGAAGATGCAGTTACATAAACTAAATTATTCTACTCTGTGAAGTAACTATGTAACACCCATCTGTTGATGAGAAAGAAATGCCATTACCTGTGGATTTGGTCTGTCTGAATTAAAACTCAAATTCCTTTGGTTTTCTACAAAATATCAGTATTGATACTATGGCACTAGTTGATATTTTTGAGATTTTATAGGGACTTACTCAAGTTACTTTTATAAAAAGGTTCAACAGACTTGTTGTACCTTCACTGAAATGCCACAAGGACTCTTCTATTACCTCAATTTTGAAACATAATCAGACACAGCAATGTTTATGCATATCTGCATTGATGTCCAAAATAGCCATTTCCTAAGCATTGTATACTGAATTCAGGTATACTTTATTAAATAGTGTCCATGTTTCATGAATAAAACATCAGGAGCATTTTACAGATGAGGAACTGAATCCCAACATTTGGTAGTCATTATCAGAGATCCAAAGCTCTTAAATGCCATTCAAATTCAAACCAGTTTTGTCTAAATGCTACTACTACTGATTCAAGCTATATAGCCAAGGAACACAGAGAATGGGTTAACAAGAAGCTCACCTTGGAAAGAAAAGTCCACAGAGCTGAAAGGCTGTGACAGCATGTCGATTCTCACTTCCTTGGACATCCTTTGAGGTCTGATTGTCAAGAGGTCTGGGGGACCCAGACATCTTCCCTAGTGGTAAGAGGGGATTTTTCTGTGGTATTTCTCTATATGTTT
Organism: Peromyscus eremicus; assembly: GCF_949786415.1. Taxonomy (NCBI): domain Eukaryota; kingdom Metazoa; phylum Chordata; class Mammalia; order Rodentia; family Cricetidae; genus Peromyscus; species Peromyscus eremicus. The sequence continues at coordinate 16,332,409 of NC_081435.1, forward strand.
TGGTGTAGATTACAAGAATTACCTTGGAAAAAGAATACTTTTTGCACATGTCTGGAGGTCTGTTGTTGGGTCAATGTTCTTGGCTCTTCTGATCCATGTCGGCTTTCCTTTCTCCCAGTGTGCACTAGCAGGCAGCTTCCCATCTCTTCCAGTGCACACTGGCAGCCAAAGTTTACTTTGACAAGACTTTGTATCAAGTGAAAAGTAAGTTTATAGCAGCAGAAAACATCCACACAACCCACCTCATACTGATACTGTCCTATCCACGCAGCTTTCTAGCCTGGTGACGTCTGGGAACTGAACTTCAGGAATCATCCGGGAAACTAATAAAGCTGGAATGTGCATCGTTGCATAATGAGAACTAGTCTTTGATGTTTGGGGAGTAGCTTTCATGAAAAGGAAGATCATATCTCAGAGAGAACCCTGAATGTTCATGCTTTAAAACCCCTTGGAGGTGATTAGACTTCTTAGTCTAGAATGAGTTTCTCTCCAGTTTAACAAGTCCAATCAACTATATCTCAGTGACAAATATCATTTGTTTGGAAGTCACACGGGTCATTTTAATCAAGTTCACCTAAAGACACAAAGGTGTTCTTCCTCAATTTATTATGATGTACTTTCTTTTGTTCATTCAGTGATAGGTATTTGATCTATACATCCTTGGTTGTTCACTTTATAATTTGAATGGCTCAGGAAATCCAGACAGAGACAGGACCAATAGAGTAACATGACATAGGCAATCCAAATATGGTCAACCACAGTTCTATCTTCCATCTTTCTCAATTATAAGAATCATATTGATTACTCATGAAGTTCTCATTCTGAAGCTTGACCATAATGCAGTGGAATATCTTGGAAGAACACAAGTTATCACAAGGTCTATAGACAACAAAGCATTAATGTTTTGTTTACTTAATTTATTAGAATTTAGTAGTCAAATAAAGTAATTGCTTTGGGTGGGCTGCTTGCCTCTTCAATCTCTTAGAAGTCCGTGTTTAGTCAGAGGCTGGGAAGATACAGGATGGCTATTAACAGGAAGAGAAATAGCAGTTCGAGTAGTGAGAGGCAACCTAACACATATGTGATGGTTACTTTTGCAATTATGACATGGTGTATAACCACCTGGAAAGAGAGGCTAGATCATGTTAACCTAAAAACATGTCTAAGCACTTGTTGTTACTGTCTTGATATGAGAAGAATCGGAACTCTCTGGGTGTCAGCATTACCTGGGGAGCCTCAGACGGTATAAGAAACGAGAAACCTCACTAAGTGCTAGAAAGCAAGCAGTTGTTTCTCTTCATTTCGATTACGGATGAGATGTGACTAGGTTCTTCAAGTTGCTGCCTTGACTCCTCATCAGTGATAGGCTGTATTATGGAATTGTGAGATAAAATAAAATTCCTTTCCCCTAAGAGGCTTTTGTCCACTGTATTTTATAGTAACAGATGGAAATGGCAAAATATTTCCACACATTGCCAAATCATCGCAGAATAAAATTTCACTAATGGGATGTGTGGAGTCACATAGTCTAGTCTTCTGAAAAAGATCCTCAGGGCACATTATCAAAACATAAAAGCATCACTACCAACTACATTGTGTCTGAAGTACACTTTAAAAAGTGAAATAGTAGATATAATCTTCTCTTTACCCCTTAAAAACCCTTGTTTGTTTTCAGAGCTAACAATTTGGTTTTAATAAGCAATTGGTGTCTACTTCCCTGGAGAAATAATCATCCTTGAAACCTTATATATAAGCAACATTATGTAGACAGATAAGATTATATTTATATATATATATATATATGTGTGTGTGTGTGTGTGTGTGTGTATACATACATACATACATATAACAACGATTAATGGAAAAAGAGAGCATGAATTTGAAAGAGAGAAAGAAGGGTTTGTTGGAGGGTTTATAGGGAGAGAAGGGAAGGGGGGAAATTATATAATTATATTATAATCTTAAAATTTAAGGAAAAAATATAGGACACTTTTGAGTCACAGAAAAAAAGGACAACTTAAAGAGTAAAATTTCAACCATCTCCAATTATCTGGAAACTGGTTTTAGGAACCATGAACTTTTTATTAAAACAACTTGTTGAATTCCTAGAAAAATTTTAGAGCAAAGGAAGGTGATGTCTGATGGGAATCATTACCTCTTTTCTGTTGGGAACAGCAGAACTTAAGATACATTTTTGGTTAAAATTAAGAAAAAACAAGGCTAATTTACCTGGTTTCCTACCTCCTCCTCAGGATTCTATCACCAGGGAGTCACATCCTCTAGTTCCCTCCAGTTGCATTACAACTGACCAAGCTTCAACTAGCACATTACAACCTAGTTGTAGGAGTATAGAAACAATGCTTTAAATGATACCTTTAAAAATAGTGTCACTGATATCTGGCAGAGTTTTCCATTCATCTGCACTGAGACCCCTTTGAATGCATTGCATTATTCATTTGAAAACATACAAGTGCAACACCATTTCCTTATGACAATAGAAACTGGTCATTGTGTTATCACTGAGTGACATACAGAAATGTTCTACTGATACCACGTTGAACCTGTAATGTCTATATTGAAATTGTTTTGAGATTGCTTTCCTAATTGATGCATACAGTTTGGTTAATGTAAGTCTCACCTTAGTGAGTGAAGTGCTGATAGCGTTTCTTTTTCTGGGGTTTTTAGTTAGGAAGGAATTCAATGTAAACATTTGATCACTCCTGTTCACACCAATGTCTTACATTTAACATGGCCTCTGGAAAAAGTTCAAAGTTTTAGGAGGATTCTATGAAGATGGAAGAGGAGAACGGACCAGAAATCTATTTCACCGCCAGCATCACATGTACCGACAGAATCTGACTAATTAATGTAAGTGCTTTACAATCCTGAAACCAACAGAGGAAACCCTGACAGGAAATTTATGGTTAATTTTGATTTTTTTTTCATCTAAACTTAGATTTCAAGATGAACAGATCCCCAACATCCCAACACTGATGCTTAGACATCACAGCATAAAGCAGCAATAGATATATGTGCTAAATATGGAAACAACTTGAGTTGCTCCTAAACTCAGGAGTATGAAAGCAAAAGCAATATGCATACATACATACACACAAGCACTCACACAGACATATATAAGACAGAATATTATGCATATACAAAACACACTCACGTGCATATATATTATAGAATAATATACACATACAAGCACACACACGCCTATATACAACAGAAAATTATGCATACACAAGCGCATAGACATGGACATAGAAGATAGAATATTATGAACAAAAATAAGCACACATACAGGAGTGTACAATAGAATATTACACATACAGAAGCACACATGAATGCAAATACACTATAGACTGTTATGTGCACGTGCATGTATAAAATAGAACATTACACACACACAAGCACACACATAACATTAAGATGGAATATTATCAAAATAAAACTACACACATGTATAAGTACAATATAATATTATACACACAAACACACACACATATATATAACATAGAATATTATGCATACACACAAGGACACATTCATACAAATACATGATAGAATATCTCTCACATTCAAAATTGTGATTTTTTTTTAAATTTGACTTATATTACACAGTAGATGAACCTTGATGACATTACACTGTTACAGAAAAAAGACAAGCCATTTATGATTCCATTTAAATAAGGTAGTTAGTGATCAAATCATTTAAACAATAGAATACTTATTGCCTGCACTTAGAGAGGGAAATAGAAGGCGTTCTTCTGACTTTGTTCTGTAGGTGCTAAAGACTGTTTCTGAATTGCATATGCTCTTCCACTGAGCTTCATCCTTAGACCACTTAAAAGGCAAGATGTATGTTTGGCTTTACTGGTTTAATTATATTATTTCTTATTTTTTTCTTTATTATTTTCTCTTTTGCCTATTTTTGTGGTTGTATTTTCATTACAATATTTCTCCCTTCTCTTTCCTGCCTCCAAACTCTCATATATACCTTCTCAGATATTCTTCAACTTCATGGCCTCTTTTTTCATCAGTTGTTATTGCACACATATATATGTTGATATATACATATATATTCTAGACACAGCCTATTTAGTCCATATAACTTTACTTGTATGTCTGTTTTCAGGGCTGATGATTTGGCACTAGACAACTGATTGCTTTGCTCTTCCCTGGGGAGAGCCACATGTCCCACTCCCAGCTTTACTCAGTTCCCTGTAGTTTGTTTGTGTTGAGTTGAGACCCCATTGACTTTTTCCCATTGAGTTTGGCATGTTCTTTGGTGTTCTACTTGTCCAGCTCATGTTTGGGCAGTTGTGTTAGAGAAATTTTATGGGACTTATATGTGTAATATAAGTCAAATTTTATGGGTGCAGCTTCTGATGTTAGTAAGAGGCACAACATCACAACAAATTCCTTCATCATCTGGCTTTTGAAGTCTTTCCTTCCCTTCTTCTGCAGTTGTCCCTGAGCCTTAGCTACTGGAGTGCTTTGTATATGTGTCTGTTGGGGCTGGGCTCCATAGATCTGTGTATTGATTGCTTGTGGTTTTCTATAGGGATCATCTGTTGCAAAAAGAACATTCTTTGATGAGGGGTAAAGTGAAGACTACATTTATCTACAGGTATAAGGATAAATGTTTATAAATTGTTAGTGATTATATTGGTTTAGCACACTAGTGTTTGTAAAATCTCTTTCAATAGTCATTTCACTAGTACCGATTAGTTACCTGGGTTTCAGCACCAGGCATGGACTTCTTGTTCAGTGAGTCTTAATTCCTATTAGAAAGGTGTTATTTACCACCAAGGTATGTGTGCCACTACTGCAACTTTAGAGTTATTGTGCCATGCTGGTTATTGATGTGGCTCATAGGTGTCCAAGTTTGATAGACTATTGATTATTCTCCTCCTTTGGAAGTTGCATGATGCTTTCTGGTATCACAAAAACTAGCCTTCAGCGACTCTCAGGTCAGTTCCAGCTCAGTGAATTGTGGGCCCTGGTTCTGAAGCGCATGTTCTCTACAGCAATAAGGACTTGACATTTCATTCCTCAGAAATAACCAAAAGCAATAGCAATAAGCTGTATGTTTTGAGAGTCTCCTAGTATCCCTGGTTAATAACTCAAAAAAAAAAAAAAGCCTCTCATATCTAGTATTGTTTTTTCGTTCAGGTGTTTTTTTTTTTTTTTTTTTTTTTTTAGGGAGCACCATCAGTACAGATGATAAAATTTCACTAAAACTATAAAAGTATACTTGTATAATGAATTATTAGCATTATATATTTTTAGGTAATTAGTTAATAACATGATTATAGTATGATAGCTTTTTCAGCCATCCATATTGTTATTTTACCTATCTAACTTTTTCTCCTGTATTTACATTGTTGTCCATTCACTACAGGGCAATCAACTATATCTAATCAATTATATACTTCTATTCCCCTTTAACTTCCTCCGACCTTGTATGTTACTTCTTACTGCCTAAGAGCCCTGATTTTCCTGTTTCCTCTATCTTGTATCCTGATATGCACCACTTCATTCCTCCTACCTGTAACAGACAAGAAGCCTGTTTGCCTTTACCTGCTTAATTTTAAAATAACAGCATCAATGGATCAATTATTGTAACTGTCATGGGACCTTTAATTTTCCTTTAATGACCAAAAAAAAATGATCTGGATAATCAAGAAACTTTTAAGTGTCCACAGTTCATGGCTCGACTCTATGGTGTTGACCCAAAACTACACTAGCAGTCTATAAGTGATTCACATTCCTTACCTGGTTGAGTCACAGATGCCTTTGACATCAAGCCCAAATTCTCATCTTTTTTTTTTTTTTTTTTTTTGCAATACATTTCAGTTCTACTTATCAGCCACGGATTCCCTTGTTCTCCCCCCTCCCGCCCCTCTTCCCTTCCCCCCAGCCCGCCCCCCATTCCCATCTCCTCCAGGGCAAAGCCTCTCCCGAGGACTGAGATCAACCTGGTAGACTCAGTCCAGGTAGGTCCAGTCCCTTCCTCCCAGGCCTAGCCAAGCGATCCTGCATAGGCCCCAGGTTTCAAACAGCCAACTCATGCAATGAGCACAGGACCCGGTCCCACTGCCTGGATGCCTCCCAAACAGAAGAGCCAATCAACTGTCTCACCCATTCAGAGGGCCTGATCCAGTTGGTGACCCCTCAGCCATTGGTTCATAGTTCATGTGTTTCCATTTGTTTGGCTATTTGTCCCTGTGCTTTATCCAACCTTGGTCTCAACAATTCTCGCTCATATAAACCCTCCTCATTCTCGCTAATTGGACTCCCAGAGATCCACCCGGGGCCTAGCCATGGATCTCTGCAGCCAGATCCCTCAGTAGTTGGATGAGGTTTCTAGCACGACAATTAGGGTGTTTGGCCATCCCATCACCAGAGTAGGTCAGTTCGGGCTGTTTCTCGACCATTGCCAGTAGTCTGTTGTGGGGGTATCTTTGTGGATTTCTGTGGGCCTCTCTAGCACTTTGCTTCTTCCTATTCTCATGTGGTCTTCATTTACCATGGTCTCCTATTCCTTGTTCTCCCTCTCTGTTGTTGATCCAGCTGGGATCTCCCTCTACCCCAAGCTCTCTTTCCCTTGACCCTCGCCCTTCACTACCCCCACTCATGTCCAGGCTGTTCATGTAGATCTCATTCCATATCTCTGTCATTGGGCGATCCCCGTGTCTTTCTTGGGGTCCTGTTTTCCAGGTAGCCTCCCTGGTGATGTGAGTAGCAGTCCAGTCATCCTTGTTCTACATCTAGTATCCTGCTATGAGTGAGTACATACCATGTTTGTCTTTCTGAATCTGGGTTACCTCACTCAGGATGATTTTTTTCTAGATCCATCCATTTGTCTGCAAACCTCATGATGTCATTGTTTTTCTCTGCTGAGTAGTATTCCATTGTGTATATGTACCACATTTTGTTTATCCATTCTTCAGTTGAAGGGCATCTAGGTTGTTTCCAGGTTCTGGATATTACAAATAATGCTGCTATGAACATAGTTGAGCATGTGTCCGTCCTTGTGGTATGATTGAGCATTCCTTGGATATATGCCCAAGAATGGAATAGCTGAGTCTTGAGGGAGGTTGATTCCAAATTTATTAAAGGGTCTTTATTATGTTTAGGTATGTTCCCTGTATTCCTGATCGCTCCAAGACCTTTATCATGAAGGGGTGTGGGATTTTGTCAAATGCCTTTTCTGCATCTAGTGAGATGATCATGTGGTTTTTTTCTTTGAGTTTGTTTATATGGTGTATTACATTGACGGACTTTCATATGTTGAACCACCCTTGCATCCCTGGAATGAAGCCTACTTGATCATGGTGGATAATTGTTTTGATGTGTTCTTGGAGTCTGTTTGCCAGTATTTTATTGAGTATTTTTGCATCAATGTTCATGAGGGAGATCGGTCTGTAGTTCTCTTTCTTTGTTGTATCCTTGTTTGGTTTAGGAATCAGGGTAATTGTAGCCTCATAGAAGGAGTTTGGTAATGTTCCTTCTGTTTCTATTGTGTGGAACAATTTAGAGAGTATTGGTATTAACTCTTCTTTGAAGATCTGATAGAATTCTGCACTGAAACCATCTGGTCCTGGGCTTTTTTTGGTTGGGAGACTTTTAATGACTGTTTCTATTTCGTTAGGGGTTATTGGACTATTTAAATAGTTTATCTGGTCTTGATTTAACTTAGGTATGTGGTACCTATCCAAAAAGTTATCCATTTCTTTTAGGTTTTCCAGTTTTGTGGAATAGAGATTTTTGAAGTATGACCTGATGATTCTCTGGATTTCCTCAATGTCTGTTGTTATGTCCCCCTTTTCATTTCTGATTTTGTTGATTTGGATGCTCTCTCTCTGTCTTTTGGTTAGTTTGGATAAGGGTTTGTCTATCTTGTTGATTTTCTCAAAGAACCAACTCTTTGTTTCATTAATTTTTTGTATTGTTCTCTTTGTTTCTATTTTATTGATTTCAGCTCTCACTTTGATAATTTCCTGGCATCTATTTTTCCTGGGAGACTTGGCTTCTTCTTGTTCTAGAGCTTTCAGGTGTGCAGTTAAGTCACTAGTGTGAGATTTCTCCAACTTATTTTATGTGGGCATTTAGTGCTATGAATTTCCCTCTTGGTACTGCTTTCATAGTGTCCCATAGGTTTGGATATGTGGTGTCTTCATTTTTGTTGATCTCTAGAAAGTCTTTAATTTCTTTCTTTATTTCTTCCTTAACCCATTGGTGATTCAGTTGGGTATTATTCAGTTTCCATGAGATTGTAGGTTTTCTGTAGTTTTTGTTGTTGTTGAAATCCAACTTTAGACCATGGTGGTCTGATAGAACACAGGAGGTTATTCTAATTGTTTTGTATCTGTTTAGATTTGTTTTGTGGCCAAGTATATGGTCGATTTTAGAGAAGGTTCCATGGGGTGCTGAGAAGAAGGTATATTCTTTTTTGTTAGGATGGAATGTTCTGTAGATATCGATTAAGTCCATTTGAGTCATGACATCAGTTAAGTCCTTTATTTCTCTGTTAAGTTTCAATTTGGGAGATCTGTCCAGTGGTGAAAGTGGGGTGTTGAGGTCTCCCACTATTAATGTGTGGGGTTTTATATGTGATTTAAGCTTTAGTAATGTTTCTTTTACATATGTGGGTGCCCTTGTGTTTGGGGCATAAATGTTCAGAATTGAGACTTCATCTTGGTGGATCTTTCCTGTGATGAGTATGTAATGCCCTTCTTGATCTCTTCTGATTGATTTTAGTTTGAAGTCTATTTTGCTGGATATCAGGATGGCTACACCCGCTTGTTTCTTTTTTTTTTTTCTTTTTTTTTTGTTTTGTTTTGTTTTTTTGAGACAGGGTTTCTCTGTGTAGCTTTGTGCCTTTCCTGGAACTCACTTGGTAGCCCAGGCTGGCCTCGAACTCACAGAGATCCTCCTGGCTCTGCCTCCCGAGTGCTGGGATTAAAGGCGTGTGCCAACACCGCCCGGCCCGCTTGTTTCTTAAGACCGTTTGATTGGAAAGTCTTTTCCCAGCCTTTTATTTTTAGGTAATGTCTATCTCTGAATTTGAGATGTGTTTCTTGTATGCAGCAGAAAGATGGGTCCTGCTTTCATACCCATTCTGTAAGCCTATGTCTTTTTATAGGTGAATTAAGTCCATTGATATTGAGGGATATTAATGACCAGTGATTGTTCATTCCTGTTATTTTTTGGTGGTGATGTGTGTGTACTTCTCTTCGTTGGGGTTTACTGCTGTGGCTTTATCTATTGCCTGTGTTTTCGAGGGTGTATCTGACTTCCTTAGGTTGGAATTTTCCTTCTGGTGCTTTCTGTAGGGCTGGGTTTGTGGATAAGTATTGTTTAAATCTGGCTTTGTCATGGAATGTCTTGTTCACTCCATCTATGATGATTGAAAGTTTTGCTGGGTATATTAGTCTAGGATGACATCCATGGTCTCTTAGTGTCTGCATTACATCTGTCCAGGTCCTTCTGGCTTTCAAAGTCTCCATTGAGAAATCGGGTGTTATTCTGATGGGTTTGCCTTTATACATCACTTGGCCTTTTTCCTTTGTTGCTCTTAATATTCTTTCTTTATTCTGTACGTTTAGTTGTTTAATTATTATGTGGCAAGGGGACTTTTTTGAGGGGTCTAGTCTGTTTGGTGTTCTATAGACTTCTTGTATCTTCATAGGCATTTCCTTCTTTAAGTTGGGAAAGTTTTCTTCTATGATCTTGTTGAATATATTTTCTGTGCCCTTGAGTTGGTATTCTTCTCCTTCTTCTACCCCTATTATTCGTAGGTTTGGTCTTTTCATGGTGTCCCAAATTTCTTGGACATTTTGGTTCATGACTTTGTTGGCTTTAGTGTTTTCTTTGATTGATGAATCTATTTCTTCTACTGTATTTTCAATGCTAGAGATCCTCTCTTCCATCTCTTGAATTCTGTTGATTATACTTGCATCTGAAGTTCCCAATCGTTTACTCAGATTTTCTATTTCCAGCATTCCCTCTGTTTGTGTCTTCTTCATTTTTTCTATTCCCCTTTTCAGGTCTTGGACTGTTTCCTTCATTTATTTCATTGATTTTTCTTGATTTTCTTTCAGTACTTTATTGTTTTCTTCCAGGACTTTATTGATTTCTTCTAATTTGTTTGCCCTTTCCTCTAGTTGTTTACAGCGTTCTTCCCATTTTTTTGTCTTTTCCTCTACACGAGCCTCTAGCTTCTTCATGATGACATTCATAAGGCTATTTTCTTCTGCTTCTTCCAATTTCTGATGTTCAGGTCTAGGTGTTGGAGGAGGGCTGGGGCCTGGTGATGCTGTATTGCTATTCATTTTGTTGTATGTGTTTCTGCCTTGACGTCTGCCCATCTCCTTGTGGTTTGTTCTTGGCCTTATCCGCACACTTGGTTCAGACAGAAGTCTCTCTCTCTTGTCCAGATGGGAGCTCTCTTGTCCAAATTGGAAGTCCGGGGCAGGATGGGAGCTCTTGTCCAGAAGGGAAGTCTGGGGCAAGACGGCAAATTCTCATCTTAATGATGGTCCACAAAAAACAAAACACACAACAACAAAAATAAAGCCCTAAGTTTATATGTAATCTTTTATTCTTCTATGGTTTCTTGGCAAATACTGCCCCTCTAGCTCTGGTGTCCCATGTCCTGAACTGAGAGGGTTGGTCACGAACTAAGAGACTGTTTCTGTGACCTTGTAGAACCTCCTCCCATAATTATTTCTTAGTTATCTCCAGGAAGACCCATTTAGATCAAATGAACTCATCACCATTTGGTCATGCCTGATGTGGAAATTCTTTTAGAACAAATTAGTAGTGGAAGAAGAAGAGGAATATTTTTTTAAATCAAAGTTTACTGTAGATTTAGCAAGAAAGATGCTGTCTCTCACACCAACTCTGACCTAAAGCCAACTCTTTGGGGAACTGAGAGAATAAATTACTGAGATGTGATTTTAGAAGTGATATCCCAGGTGAAGCAGGAAGCCTTTGCAATTAGAATGTCATTTGCATGCTTAACAGTATTACTGCAGCCCCGGTACCACTTTCTCTGGAGCCACAGTAGAGAAAGTCATCCAAATAAGCATGGGTTATTATTTTTTAAAAAGAAAACTGAAGAGCATTTACTTAGTCCTTAGTGGTGTAGCAGGCAATATAAATGAAAAATTGGAAACATAACTTTCATGCCCTGATACTATCAGGAAAATGAAGGTATTAATTTACAGGCTGAGAGAGAATGAACCAGAAACAAATTCTCCTTTTTCATTTAATGGCTGAGGTTGGGATGTTTTCTCAGTGAAAAAGCAAACTAAATACCATTTCTGTGGGCTAATTGTAAACTCTGTGTAGATGGGATTGTTCTGCACTGCAACTACATTCAAGAGCCTCTAACTCAGTAGTGGGATATGGAGAGTACCTGAAAATGCCAGTGCTCTGCTTGATGGTTTATCATTCTTACTTTGAAGCATGACTGATCGAACTAAGGGTTACTTATGGTTTTCCTATACGGAAACCTGACTCCCATGGTCCTTATGCTTAAATGATTATAACAAATTAATGACAATGTAAGCCATGTTGAACTAGAAGGCTGCTGAGCAAAGTCCTCAGATCTCCAAGTTGTCTACTAGCCATCTGGTGTCAATGTGCACGATAAAAATGGTGCCAAGCACAGATACTTTGCAACTTTAAATTCCCTTTATTTGTATAAGACCCAGGCTCACCTACCAATCCTCAGCTCATTCTCTCTTTGGTTCCTCTCCAAGCTTCTGGTGCCAAATATAAAGCACAAGAGATGCAAGACATAAGGCTAATGCTGAGCTGGAAAGACACACTGACCATGGTTGATGGTTTTCAGAGACAAAGGACAAACAAGTCTTTTCAACTATAGAAGCACTAAAAAAGGATCAACCTTAGAAGAATGTGTTTCTTGAAATAAGTCAAATCTCTTCAATGTGTGGTTAAAGCAAAATCCTATCCTGATCCTCTTTATGTAGCATTTCTGCTCCTTTTGGGTAAGGGGACAGAATTTTGGAAGCCACTTATTGTGGTATGATTATTTATCTACTCATCAAAGTTGATGACTTTTTCACATGCCAGAATCAGTTTCTTGGGCTCCCTACTGCTAGCCACTTTTAACCAGACTACTAGACAACTCAGACATTAACACTTAGCCGTGCCTTTAGCCAAAGTAGTATGTGACAGTTTCCTGAGTTTGTGAGGAAAGACTGTGCTGTGCATGCATATGAAGGTGAAGGTCCTCTGAGAGTCCCCAGAGAGCATACAAGAGGAAACTGATTTAGAAAGTCAGAAGACTGAAAATGCACACAGGTCAAATTGAAAGGAGAAAGAACATTAATGTACACTAGTCAATCACACAATTGCATGGCTATACAGCTTATTAAATTCAGAGAAAAACTGTATGAATTCTTAACCACCCTTGGTAGGAATGTTAAACCACTAGAAAAAGGATTAAGAAGCGGTTTTATGGGGAAAAAAAGTGGTTATATTGGAATTGGTTTATAAGAGGCAGAGATAGAGGTGGGTACAAATAGATTCTAATTCTATTCCTTTACAGTATTTGATTCAAATAGCTCATATTCTCTCTTACATTACTGCCAAATGTCTCACAGAGCATCACAAAATGTGCTCTTTCATTCTTTGCTGGTTCTGACATGAATAAATTTGAACTTTCAGGGTTTTTTTTCTAAGAAGATAAGGGGTCTGCCCCACTGTAAGACTCTTGGCCAATTGCTTATTCATTCTGAACTTAAATATTTTCTCTTTCAAAGCAAGAGTACCATAACAATTTAGTTTGTGTATGTGAAAATGAAGCCATTGTACTTGGGCACACAAAGACAGCATTTCATGACTGTAGACCTTTTAAGTGCTTTACTAGGTTATGGAAGAGCAGGGACAATAGTGGAATAACTTGAGTCAGTATCAAAAGACATTGGTGCTGCACTCAGTTGTTCAAACAGGGGGGCCCTAAGTAAAGCAGCAAGGCTTGGTAGGACTTCATGACTGGAAAAAGAAGAGTCAACTATCCAAGAGTATGTGAATACCCTCAGGGAGATGTATGGCAGATGGCTCAGAAAAGGAAAAGTTTGCTGGCATTAGAGGGCATCTTTCACAATCTGTGTGAAATTTCGGTTGAGACATTTATTTCAGGAATTTCTCCTCCAAATTATTATTTTTATGAAACATGTAGCTTAATAGTAATGGAACCACTATTTAGTGTTTCAAAAATATGTGCCCTAATCTGAAGGACATTATTTATTTTTTTCTGAGTATGTATCATGATACAGCATTCATTATTTTACTATAGGGTCTTTATTCTCATGAGAAAGCTAAGATAGATGCTGCTCATATTTCAAGGTCCCATAACTCTCATAATTGATAATGAGAGAAGATGAATCTTAGCCCAAGTTTCTTAGGGATCTTCTTGGCATCTTATCTAAACTAAAATATTTCTTGTATCCAAACTAGTTTTAGTTTCAGCTTAATGTTGTATGGAAATGACTCAACTGAATACCTGTAATTAATTGCAACATACATCTTTCTTGTTTTTTTTTTTTTCTTTTGAGACAGGGTTTCTCTGTGTTCTCTGTATATCTTTGGAGCCTTTCCTGGAACTCACTCTGTAGCCCAGGCTGGCCTGGAACTCACAGAGATCCGCCTGCCTCTACTTACCAAGTGCTGGGATTAAAGGCATGCGCCACCGCCGCCCAGCCACACATCTTTCTTGGAATTCCTGCTCAGTTCCTAAGAGCATAGAAAGGAACATAGGTAAAATAGTTCCATTATCTTTTTAATAGCAGCCTGCTTATAGCTTGAATGTTATTCTAACTTTTGATTTTCTACTACCTAACAAGACAATTCTAATTATACTTTTAATATGAAAAAATATCCAAAAGACACCATCATCAAAATGGGCAGTAAGTAGAAAAATATGTTTTGGGTAGAAGGTGGTTCCATAAAATGTGGTTACAGATATGCCTCTAATTATTGAAACACTTGCTTGGTTTCTCTAGATGACCACTTGAACTATAAAAAGAAATGTTTGTGGAGTGTCAAAAATAAGCTTTTGTGGTTCAATAAATGTCTTATTAGGTCTAATATTTTTAAATGATGAACATAATTAATAAAAAAATCTTAAAAATAAATAAAAACATGAAACACTGAAAATTTGAAGACCCAAAGTCTACACAAGTTAACAAAACTATATAGAGTTGGGTTGTCATTTCAAACAGAACTGCAAAGCTTTGTATTGAATTTTACACCTTTAATATCAAGTATATTTAGTGAATTGTTCAACCATCATAATGAAAATATTCATGAGAGAAGCAAAACTATAAAAAAAAGCTTTATATCTTCTTTCCTTACTAGTATACATTACTGTATTTAGTCTTTTCTCCTTCACTTATATTTAGCTTTTCTTGTTTTCTTTGTTATACTGTTATATATATATTGTTATATATATATATACTGTTATATATTTGTTATATATAAAAGTGCATTTGTTTACATATGCACTTTTATTATTAATGAGATTCTGCTTATGAGGGACTGTGATTTGCTTTTATTCTTAGATTGCTTGGTTTTACTTAGTATTATACATTCTAAGTCCATCCATTTTTTATTTTCTCTAAGCTACAATAGAGAGTTGCTCCCCCATGTTCATTACGGCTTTATTGACTATAACCAAGAATGCAAATTAACTGAGTTGTCCATCAATAGATGAATGAAGATATATGTGTGTGGGTCTATATGTCTGTGTGTGCTGTGTGTGTGTACCATTTGGGTGACTCCTCCTAATAAAAGTGATGATAATCAATACGATTTTCAAGATCCATGAGTCAGTACAATAATCACTACAGTAGATGTTTTGTTGACTATGTTCACTGAATCTTAGGTGTAAGAGTTGTATTAAAGATGCTTTACCTAGGTTGTAAAGGTCAAAGTCTGGTTTCTGTGGTCTTACAAGAAAATTATAGTGTTTTAAAATGTAACAATAAAAAAGTTCTCCTCAAGGGACCATGACCCTTTTAGCCACTGTTATTTAACTATGTTTACAGCACCAGGCATGAAAACTGTCTGATTAAGTGGGCCTTAATTTCAACTATACAGCTGTTGGTTATTAACAAGATGAAAATATCACCATTGCACCAATGGGGTATATTGTTGTGTTCATCATTGGGGTTCATTGGCTTTCCAGTTGAGAAGGACTATTGATTGCGTTTCTCCCTTAGAAGCTACCATGGATCCTTATGTACTATAGTAGCTAGTCCTCAGTATAAGGCTTCCAGATCAGTTCCAGTTGGAATCCTCCAAGTTTTATGCCTGGAATGTGTGGTGTCTTCAGTATTAGGGTCTTAGCTTCAAGTTCTGGGAGGTAACCAAGTAATTTAAACAGCATATAAAATATATAGCTCAAGTTGGCCATGAATATGGGGCAGTCCTCCTGCCTTGACCTTCACAATGATAGGACTACAAACATGATTCCATGAAGGTCTCTATTAAAATATTTAAATTTCAGTGTTTTCATCTCTAAAAATAGAATGCCAATAGCAAGTCTTTGTTAGGATAGTAGGGGGTCTGTGTAGATAAATAGCACTATCATAGGCAACAAACAAGAATAAAGCCCAGCATGTGATCAATGCTTCATAAATGATAGTCTTTCCTGTATCCATAACTTACATAAAGTACATGGGTGATTGAGGAAAGGAAATAATAGGCTAGGTTAACTTTAGATTGATACCATAGAACTAAGCCTTTTCACTGACAAGAATACAATAGTGTAGTAGAGTTCTTTAAAATAAAAATTACAACAAATGGAATCAGAAGACACGCTAAGTTAATTGCTAATTTTTTGTTAGATAGTTAATAAAAACATGTATGTAAACACATACACAGTATCTACGGGTGCATGACTGTAAAGCACTCTGCTAAAGTTTCTGGCATACTTTAGAATATTTCCCTAATTATCAATGTAGTAAGAATTAAAGAAGAAGAAATGGAAAGCCAAGTGTAAAATATTGGACCTAATCCCTCCCTGGAAAGAAGTAAAAGTATTTTGTTATCATCATACATTTCCATCTAGCTGTTTCTTTAATTATTGGACTTAATTGTACCCATATTCTCTATGAAATGTTGTGTTTATAATTTTACTGAGTTATATTTTGAGTATACTTGGTGTATTTTTAAAACAAATGTAAGAGCTAATAATTTCATTTTTTTTCTCAAAAGTTATAACAGGTGAGAGTTTTCACAGGATCCTTATTTTCTAAGATGTTAAGGAGTTCAGATTAAGGAATTAGTAAAATATTTGTGTTTTCTCAAATAGAGATCCACACATGTCAGTATCCCCATGAGATGGAGAATATATAATATCTGAAGAAAATTACAAATTAAACGGAAGAGAACCACAAACTCATTCAATGTAGAAGTACTTGATGGGAGAGAAAAAGAAATAAAAGGAAGTATAGAAAGAAAAGGGGGAAGGGACAGACACACCAGATCACAAAAGTAATCTGACTCTTAGCAGCCCTCACCAAAATACTCTGGGCTAGAGGTAGGGTCTCATGAGCTCCTCTACATTTCTACATATATTTCCATCCACAGGAAAGAGCGGTCAGCTCTCATAAAAGAAAAGGAACAGAGAATGCAAAAGAACACTCACTGTATCTACACTAATGATTGTCATTTATAAATGTTGTTACCATCTTTACATACTCTGTCCTGATCCATAATGTACTCTGAATGTGGATATTGAGGAACACCATGTCTAAAACCTAACCAAAGGTTTAGTCTGCTTGTAAGTACTGTCAACAATGGAGCCTATTCCTTATTTTTTCTCACTACCATTATATTTCCTTCTTTCCTTCCTTTCTTTCTTCTTTCCTTCCTTCCTTCTTTCTTTCCTTCCTTCTTTCCATTGTTTTCTTTCTTCTATTACCCTCTCTTTTTTCCTCTTGCACTCTTGATTTTACTGTTAAATAATTTCATGAACAAACACAATGTATTTAGAACAGACCCATCCTTTCCAGCCTTCATCTTCTTCCGGGACCATTCATCCACCTCTAGCTTTTCTTCCCTCTTCTTCCTCTTTCTTTTCCTCGTTGTATAACCATCAAGTATAATTAATGTGGTCCCTATGTGTATGGGTATAGTGCCATCCACAGGAGGCTAGAGGCCACATCAATGAAGAAAACTGACTCTTAGCAGTCCTCACCAAAATAGTCTGGGCTAGAGGTAGGGTCTCATGAGCTCCTCTACACTCCTAATTTTTGAAGGAACTTGACGTGCAGAGAAAGAAAATACTTGATTTGCATTTACTGGATATATAGGTTCACATCTAAACTGAACTAACTCTGCTGCCCTTTCTATACTGCATCAGATATGAAGCATGGATTGGTTTTTACTTCTGTCAAACTTGTAATTTGTTCTATCTCTAGTACTTACTCAGTTCCCCTTCACATTATTTTTAGTTCTAGTGCAAACTTGATGACTGATCACAACCATATATAAGCCTTGCTTGTCACACTGAACGGAGAACTTTCAGGAAGCCCTCACATACAGAAAACTAAAATTAAAATCTGTGATTAGACATTTCTGCTCCTAGCTCTGCAGAGTTTTATAATCTTGTAAATAGAGTCAATGTCAAACTGTGTAATGATTACACAGGAACAACTCTCTGTGACAACAGAACATTTTCAAATATCATGCCTTTAAGTTAAAATGTATTGAAATAAAATGGGGAGGGGATGTAACAGTGTAGTGCAGTTTGCATTCTTCAGAAGTCTTGCTCAATAAGTACTGAGTTTTGATCGATTGATACAGTGTCATATTTGACTAAAGAGGTGGGGAAGTCACACTGTCTCTTTGTGCTGGATGGAGGCAGAATGCACTATTGATTTTATATGTTGGATGGGTTGTCAGTGTACAGTGCATTGTTGATTTTGACTTTTATAGCCAACATGTTTCCTTTAATTGGATCATTTGTAAAAGAGAGGAGGAGACTGGTTCTCTTCTGACAGTGACTGATGACAATCATTTCATGTTTGTCAATATTTCATAAAACCACTCTTACCCAACAACATGGCTGCCTTTCTGTATCTTCCTATTGTAGTTCCATCTCTCTGTTTACATATACAAGCAAGGGCCTCCCCCAATCTCCATACACAGTACAATCTGATAATTGTTATTTTGACAATTCTTTTTTTTTTTACTTTGACAATCAAGTCCCTTCTGAAAACAACAAGCAACTGACTTCTTCATAATCTATTTATTTTCCATTATCTACAGATCTCTTCCTTTTGGCATATGTTAGATAGTGTCAAATTATTTAGGGCATTATCACATCCAAGGGGAAGATCTCGTAGTTCTGTAGGATGAGTGTTGTTTCTAGAATAAAGAATACTATACTGGAGAAAACTACTTCTTTAGTGTTGCAATTGTTTGATATCTGTGGACCATCACTTCTGAGTGTATATGGGCCATGAAGACTTCCTGTTGTTTCAACAAAACAAATATAGGTGATTAGAAAGAATTCTGTCACTATTAGCCCATCAAATGATTTTGTATGTTTTCCCCTCTGTTTTTTTTTTTCCCAGAAGGGAAGGTAAATTGACTTGGTAGCTATTCCTACTCTATTCAAGAGGGGTTTTTGCCCCCATTTTTACCTTAGTTCCTTGGACTCAGATGTGGGAATGTGCCTGCGTTAGTTAACAAATGCTTTTGAGGAAATGAAATCTTTGTAGAAAATGACTGGACTGCAAAAAGGCGAGCTGAGTTATGATCGGCTAGACCTTGGACAAGTCATTCAACTTATCTGTGACTGAATTTATTCACCAATAAATTACAAAGTTTACACTAAGTAAAATTGAAGGTCCCTTCTGTCATTCTCTATAATTTCAAGCTTCCACATATCAAGATTCGGTGTGACAGGAGCTTGGAAGGCAATCTATGTATTTTTTAGGAAGAGGCTTCTCAACCTAGGTAGATAATTCAGGAAAGTCAGGGCATCTGACTGCTTATCCACTGGACAAATGGTACAAACTGCCTCTAGATGCTTCCCAAGTAAAGATGGATGATAACCCACTTGCTCTCCCCCTCCCTATATTCTACAAATCATGTTTTGTTGACAAGTTTTCCTAGCTATGCCAAGGATGAGTGTTTCAGAGACAATTCTTTTTAATTAGAGAATGTTGACAGCACATAGTCTGATGTAGTGCATTGGTCATTTGCAGGTACAAACATTCATTGTACCCTCATTGACATGAAAAAAATATTGTTGAAACTGGCAAGATACAGAAGAGAACTTTGTTGGTGGTCAGATGCAAAAACAATAAATATAAATTGCTATTTTGCAGGCATTTCTCATGTAGCATTGTTCTTCAGGACACATTTTAATTGATTGATAATTTTTTGAAATGCATTTTACAATTGTGTGATCTCATGTTTCCAGACACTGTAACTATAGACCTAATTAGAATTTAAACTGAGTGGGTTATCAAATTTGAACTATTTTTAATCATTTTTTTTTCCTAATCATGACTTTCAACTCTTGTTGTGTCAAATTTCCTATCTCCTAAAGACACTGGGGTAGTTCTCAGTTAGCATGTCTCCTTTTGGTAAGAGGAACACAGTCCATTTCATTAGGAGCATGGTTGTCTTCTGCCTCTTCTCTTTCATATCAGACACTGATACTTTGGAAATTGCTGTTTAAGTTGAAGTGTTCTTTCTTAGCTGGGTGTTCTGTATAGAGCCTCTGTGTCATTGGCATCTCAGTGACGGCTCAGAGTGGAACATGTGGACTACTGAGAGGTGAGATTATACTCTGTGGCTTAGCTTTTCTCTCCATCCTCTCAAGTTCAAATACTTGGTAATGTGCCTCACAGCCTTGTGCTGAGGGCTTCTGTGAAATCATACATATGTTTGGTATGGGATACACACATGCTGCTTCAAGCCTGTTTATTTTTGGTCCATTGTTACCCTAGGGGAAAAATCATTTTATACTCTTTCGTTAGTTTAATGACAGAAGCCTTTGGGTATCTTTCTCTGTGTCCCCTCTCTCTTGGAATCCTTTTTTCTTGTTAAGCAGAAATTCAGTCAGAACAGCTAGAACAGTCCCCAACAGGTATGTAACTGAAGAAGGTGATGTAGTTTGCTGCAATGCCTACTGATCTCAACTAAAGATCTTACACTGAGTTCTGTCTTTCCATTGTGGTGAAAAGGAAAATGTCACCATTTTCTTCCACAATTAATAGTTTAAGGTTACACTTTGTCTGAACCCTTCATCTATTCTTTAGCTAAACTGAAGAAGGGTAACAGAAATGGACCCTACAGGAACATGTGTGACTCTTGACTTCCTTCAGGTTAGAATGCACATGGGCTATGTGTTCTTAGTTTTGTTTTAACCTAAGTTGGGTGTAAATTTCTGTTCGGTATCACTCTAGAAGATCTGGATTTATGTTTTATGAAGACAATATGAAAGAATTGAAATAGATAAAGCCACTAAATTATTATTCATGAATAATTTGAGATTTTCCTGAAATTATTTGATAATATCAAAACAGAAACTATTATTTGCTTAGATTCCAGCATGCTCACATTCTATTTATTCAATGTAATCAGTGGAAATCACAAGACAAGGAAAAGGCAAATCATATCCTGATGTTATAGTAAAAGTAAGATGTGCTCCACAAGAAAATGAGAAAGGCAAATAGTATCCTGATGTTGTAGTAAATGAAGGGTTTTTCTTTCTCCCCTTTAAAGATGTATGACTCAGACATCATTATCACTATACTTGGCAGGACAAACAAACTGAAAGATTCATAACTAGAGCAACTAATTATCAGAGCTATTTCTCATTGTACTTGAGGTTGGATGAATTAAAACAGCAAAATTAGTAATTACACCATAGTCCAACACTTGATGCACCCTTATTGTCCTGCGTACACTTTTCAGACATAACAATACAAAGTAGCCACAAAATAAATAAATAGACAAATAAGTACATATATACAAATATGCACAATATTTTATAAGGCAATGCTTAGGATAGAATGTTGAGAACGTTATTTATCCTATTCATTTGGGCTCAGGACAGTATTGTTGACAGGAATAAGCTACAAAATTCAAAGGCGTTGCATAAATCATAGCAATCAAAAATAGAACAAAGTCTTCCCAAGCCGGTTAGTTTCTACTTGTGGGCTCTTCCATCCTTATTACAAGATCTATTTAAGACATCGCATCTGAAGTCTGGGCCTCAGAACTCAAGGCAAGCAGGGAGTTTACATTGGCTTTACTGTGCAGTGCTCCTGGCTTTATTTTTTCCTTCCACTTTCTTTTGGTTTTAAAGATTTCAGTCATTTTTATTCATTTCAACAGCAGGTGTGAAATAGTAGGCTGTCATCTGCCTTTTTGTAGTGCTGCAAGCCAAAATTATAAATGGGTTGACATTAATGGTAGTCCAGAATTTAGTGCTGTGTTGGTAGACGGTATTGAAAATGTTTTCATATGACAGATGAAATGCCGGCTACTGAAACTTCAGTGAGACTAGCTGGATACATGTGA
Organism: Peromyscus eremicus; assembly: GCF_949786415.1. Classification (NCBI taxonomy): domain Eukaryota; kingdom Metazoa; phylum Chordata; class Mammalia; order Rodentia; family Cricetidae; genus Peromyscus; species Peromyscus eremicus. The sequence continues at coordinate 16,354,003 of NC_081435.1, forward strand.
CAGGTGGTGGTTTTTTTTTTTTAACTTTTTTGTTGGTATCTAATTTATCTCGAATTTCTTCAACTTCATACTCTATTTTTCTTTCTCTCTTTTCTCTGATGTTGAATTTTTCACCCTCTTTCATTGCTTTTAGTATTTGGCATAGTTTAAGAATGCATAAGAAGTGAGTGTGGTCTTTATATGGAAAAGATTGCATTAAGAATGCAAACCCCTCTTCCTTATGAAGCCCCCTCTAGCAGGGAAAGCACTATGTATGCAGAAACCTTCTGCAATTTTTTTTTATTTTGCTATTGCACACATTCACAGGCTGACAACCTAATTAAAGTATTCTTGGGGGGTCTGGGGGGAGTGTCAGTTAGAATTTCCCAAGCTCTGTGTGCAGTTGCTTTGCAGAAAGTACTTGATCTGTATTTGTGGAATGCTGGTTAAACAAAGACTAGAGAATTTCTGTTCTAAAATATTCCTGGGGAGCTTCTGCATGTATTGTTTCCCTCATGGAAGTCTCCAGGTTGTCATGTATTAGAATCTCTTAATTAATTTTACTTATTGGTTGAAAGATTTATTCTGTTAGGGTGGACAAAGGATGACCTTCAATGTGATAGGGGATATTACCCATATAAGAATTTTCTCAAGCATTTCAGAGTTTCAAATATCTCCATGTGAATTTTTTTTTTTTTTTTTTTTTTGTCCACAGGTCAGAATTTTTTTTCACAGCAACTCATTTACAGCTTTTTCAAGTATGAGATTCTGTCCAACATCTTTGACATGTGAAAACAGAATGTACAAGTTGGTCAGGCACCTGTGGAGCAGAGAGGCTCCCTTTCTGGGTAGCTGCTCACATGTCTTTTGAGCAGAGAACACATTTCTCAAAAGTTTGATTCCACACATAAGAGGTGACAGTTTTAGATTCTTCTACAGTGTGTTTTCAGGTAAGTCAGCCTATATTGAGAGTCAGGACGAAGAGGTATCACTACACATACACAGCATACAGAACCCTCCAAGATACCAAGCCACCTTTCAGCTTTGAAGAGACCAACTTTACATTTCACCCAGGCACATACTTTTAAAAATTTCTCAGCCCAAACCTCTATTTTCAAAAAGTTAAAATGTAGGGGAACCTCAAATACAGTCAAACCTTATGGCTGCAAAAAATGCAGTAAGTTTCAGGTCATTGTCAAATCACTGGATTTGTAGCATAAACAGTCAAAGGTATCCATCCTAGAAGAAAATATCCACAACTCTCCCCAACCCTATCTCTCAATTATTACTTATTTAAGGTGGGCTATGCTCCTAAGCTATCTATGGTACAAATAATGGACTAACCAAATAAGAAATTGTCAGACCTGATATCATACCCATACATGAACACTAAAAGAACTCAGCAGTATGTGTATGTATGTGTGTGTATGTGTGTGTAACCCAATAAGAAATTGTCAGACCTGATGTCATACACATACAAGAACACTAAAAGAACTTAGCAGTGTGTGTGTGTGTGTGTGTGTGTGTGTGTGTGTGTGTGTGTATAACAACAATCAAAGGAAAAGAGACCATGAATTTGAAGAGGAATAAGAACATGTCATGGGAGGAGTTTGGGGAAGAAAGGGAAGGTGGGAAATGATATAACTGTATTTTAATTAAAACAATTATTTTCTATATCATTAAAGTCTTATATTTAGATAGTCAAAATATAGCCTTCAGATAAGTTAAGAAGGTATTTGATTTCATCCTTACAAATGGGAAATATTGCTTTTACTTTCTAAAATATCTTCATTAAGATTAACTCTTAATTTTTTTTCTCTAAGATATCTGAAAGCTTACCTTTCCATAAGATACTGGAAAGGAAATACATTTAAATAAAAAATTGCTCAATCTATTTCCTTTTAATATTTCTAGGTTTCATTTTTTTAAGATATTTGAGAATTTCCTAAATAATCTCAGGTTTAATAGTCAATATTGGTCAGATGCATGGTATATAATGAGGTTTTAATCTTCAGAAAACGGAAGCCCATGTAGGGCTTATAAAATGAAGAGAGCACTTAAGAGAAGGGGTTGTATACGAGGTGAGATGGAAGGAAATGTAAGTAAATGTCCGACAGCACACTGCTTAGTAAACTAAGAAAAGGTCTTTGTGTAGCACTCTGACTGTTGGGAGCACACTCCATTCACTCCACTTAGATAAACTATACAAAAAAATAAGATCACTGTGATTTTGAGGAACCAGTGCTGCATTGTCAAAACACACACACACAGACACACACGCACTGGAAAAGAAGAATGAAACTAAATAACATAAAAGAAAAGCTACATTTGAGAATTGACAAAATACAATACCTCCTAAAGTCATTTCAGTTGTCTGCCACTGGTGCCATACCACAATTTTCAAAAATAAATATTTCCAATCATAATAGCACATGCAATTACTTCCATCACTTGTAAGGCAGAGGAAGGTTGATATCTGTGAGTTCAAGTCCATGTTAATCTACCTAGTGGCTTCCATAGCAAGAGCCATCTCAAAAATAAAAGAGCTTAATGTAATTTCAAATTTTTTCTTGCTTGAGACAGCATCTTATTATGGAGCCCAGCTAACTCTGATTCACTAAGTACACTATAATACTCTTTGATTCTTAAATAAATTCTAGTATAAATTAAAAAAAAAAAAAAAAACCAAAGAATTCAGAGAGATGGCATTTGGTTTGGCCCTGAGTAGGAATGCCATGGTCTGAGCATAGAAGGGCTTTTCAGCAGGAGAAACAGCCTCAATAAATGACAACACGAAGCCAGAAGACACACCATAGGGGTCAGGAATTTTAAGAAGCTTTGTTAGAGTGAAGCAGGGTACACAGGGCCGAGCTTTGGAGCACCAGTCCTAAAAAAATTAGTTTCAGGTCAGGATGTGAAAGCAATGCATTATTGAGAGAATTGTATTTTATTTTGCAGGTGAGGATATGCCTGAAAGAGTAAAGGAGCAGTCATGTTTCATGCTCAGAAGCATGTCTGATGGAGAGATTCTTCAGTTGAAGCAATCAGAAGGGAGTGGAATTGAAATTTATAAGAGAAAAAATAGGACAAGGAAGGTTTTTTTTTTTTTTGATTATTATAAATCTTGGATTTACTTACTTATAACCAGGATGGTTCTACTAATTAATAGCACTTTTTGACTTGAGAACTTTTCCTGCTATGTCACTATATTTAATACATACATTCTACATTTTTTTAGTTCTAATATGATATATCCAGATTTAACATCTTAGACAACTTGTATAAGTCTAAGCAATATCTTGGGGTCGACAATGTCAGAAAACATCAAGTATATCTCAGAATTTTCCAAGGCAATTGGTTCCTGTCATAAGAAATGAAAATATCATATAACGAAGGTGAAATAATTGGAAAAGATGTCTGAGAATGAGCACCTTTGAATGAGATGACACCACATTGGCAGGTATATTGCTTGTGAGAATTATATGATATTCTATTCAATTATCATATGACGATAAGACATACACAACGGGAAGAAGAAAGTTCTTAATGTTGAAATGGAAAAGTCTGAACTTAGGTAACATTTGTCGTCTGATTGTATGGCATGGTGGTGGGAAGGATGGTTCAACAGTTAAGACTGCTTGCCATTCTTTCAGAGGACCTAGGTTTAGTCTACATTTTTGTATTTTTTTGAGGACCTTATCCATTTGGATTAGTACCTTGTCCTTGTGAACCCATTTTTTTTTTTCCGGAGCTGAGGACTGAACCCAGGGCCTTGTGCTTTCTAGGCAAGCACTCTACCACTGAGCTAAATCCCCAACCCCGAACCCAGTTAATCTTAACTACCCATTTAAATGAACAGTATCCAAATGTTGTCACATTATAGGTTAGAGCTTTAACAAATGAGCGTGGATGGGGAATAATTAAGTTCATACCAAATGAATTAGAGATTTTGTTCTGTTTTATATTTTGTTTTATTAAAGCTTATCTAAGTAACTGGATGGATACATTAATAAATCGACCCAGATATAGGTTTTAGTGTGCAACAAAATTTTTATGTGTAAAAGCTCCTAGAAATTTTTTTCTAAATTGTGAGTTTCTTTAGAAACTGATATCTAATGTATTCTCAGTATTAGGGTAAGCTAAGGTGGGAGAATGGTTAGAGCAAGGGGTGAATCATGTCTACCTTGTAAGCCACGGCTTCAACGCTATATACAAAGCACTGATCCTAGCCAGGTCGAAGGTAGGAGTCACAGAATAGAGCTACCTGCCTCCACTAGAGGAATAAGGGTGTGCCAAACTGATAATAGTGAGGCATCCTTAAGATTTAATGTTTCCAAATTAAAGAAACTAAGCCAAGGATACTAACAGATTCAGTGTGTGACTCATGAACAGGTCTAATGCCTGCTTTCTTTTCTTTAACACATGACAAAACTACATGGCCTCCCAGGGACAGAGAAATAAGCATCACAAGGGACCCAGACCACAGAGATTTATGAGGTAGTATAGTCACTGCTTGGGGGAGGGCAAGGCAGTGCTTTAGCTTAAGATGTTTAAAACCTGGCTGCAAGAGAAGCAAGGAAGTGCACCTCAGGGAACAATTCGCTGCCAGGTTCTAGGGGATGGAAAAATGACTTAACGGCACTTCCACTGTCTCAACTTTGGTGATTTTTTTCCTAGTAAGCAGGTATCTTCTGTAATTCCCTTTGTAAATAGACTCATAAGATAGCAATATGCCTTCCTGTGACTTGACTTGTATAAATCATTATTGCTGCTTTTGACACACAGAGTTAGAAATTCATCTTGAGGAATGAAATAAACCAAGTGGACTAAGCTAAACATCATTTCTTTGCCTTAAGTCCTGGATAAATCAGGTCCAGCTCAGGGGCACGGAGATGATTTAGGGCTCTAGGAACTGTGAAGTTCACACAGTTCAAAAACTGGCAGGAGCTTCCAGGGTATCTGTGAGAACTCCTGACATTAGGTGTCAGGGACACACTTGTGGATTGAAATGGTGAGATGAACAAGAGGAGCTGGACACTGTTAGGTGCCTGGAAATCCAACCACAAGCTTTCTTTCCGACATGGCATCTTCAGTGAGTCTTCCCACTTTTGGCAAGAATATCCAGTGCCCTGCTCATATATCGGCGTGTCAAGCCTTACTAGCATCTGGCTGCAGGTTCTCAGTACTTCTCAGTTGGGGGCATTCTAAAATTCAACACAAATTCTCTGTCAGTCAGAGAAAACAAAACAAGACAAAACACACAACACCAAAGTACTGAGATCTTCCTAGACAAGGAGACTAAGACCACTCATTATTTTGAATTCCAATAAAGTAGATGCAGATGTCTTCTATTTGTGCTTCCTTGCTTTCTGTACAGTGCTTTTTTTTTTCAGGTATTTCTCTACTGATTACAATATGGTAGAGACAAGAGAGAAGGTATTATAAATTTTACTATCAAACATCCAAGAAAAAAAATACCTTTCCATCTAATCTCAACGTTCTAGACCTGGAAGGTTCAATTTTTTTTTTTTTTGGCTCATTTCATGTAGGTAGCATAAAACTGACACTAAACTGGGTAAGAAACACATATATGTGCACTCAAGCATGTTTACTTGAATAAACATATGATAGAATTCCCAAAACTCTAATGCAGTTGTAAAAACATCAGCCAAGAAAATTTTGTATCATATCAAAGGATGGATATAGCGTGGGCTACTGAATTTACTCCGGGATGAGTTTATGATTAGGAAAACAAGAAATGCAACTGATTCTGTCATCAGGTTAAAGGTCATAAAGAAAAAATATACTTCTCAGCAGGTGATATCAATAGAGCGTTTTACATTTTCAGTGTAGTATTTCTTGTTCCACAAAGTCCACTTTAATGGTAGAGTGCCCATTCTGTGACAGTGTTTGGATGTGAAGAAATCAGTAAGAATGGCTTTGTATAAATTGGTTGGGACACCAGGACATATCCTAGAAGATGACTGAGAACTCTGTTTCTTCCTCTCTCTAGCTATATGTGGTGGTTTAAAATAAAATAGGCCCCAAAGGGAGTGGCACTATTAGGAGGTGTTGGCTGTGTTGAAGTAGTTGTGGCCTTGTTGGAGGAAGTGTGTCAATGTGGAAGTGGGCTTTGAGGTCTCTTTTGCTCGAGCTTCCCTCAGTGTGACAGGAAGTCCACTTCCTGTTGCCTTCTGATCAATATGTAGTCAGCACTATGTCTGCCTACACATTGCCATACTCTCCACCATGGTGGTAATGGACTGAACTTCTGAAACTGTAAGTGAGCCACCTCAATTGGATGTTTCCTTTATAAGAGTTGCCATGGTCATGGTGTCTCTTCACAATAGAAATCCTAATTAACTCTATCAAGAATTGCAAGTACTTACTTCTACCATCGTCCCACAAAATGTTTTCCTGCCTAACTGTAAATTCAAAGCAGCATGACCAACTGAACATGGAATACAAACTCCAAAACTGTGAAACCAAGCAAATTTTTTGTTGTTATAGGTTGACTGTATTAGGTACTTGTTATAGTGATGAAAAACTGACTAATACAGTGCTATAAATAACAGTATAATTTACAGATTATAGGACTGTCTACTTCAAAAACAGTAAATTGAAAAAAAAATTACCTGGAATTGCCAATGTACTATAGTATTGCTTATGAATACAAAATACACAGGGAACTCTAGAGCTATTCTAAAGCAAAGGAACAAGAAATAAGTAAACATTAATTAAAGAAAACTACAACACTGTATACACATTTATGTGGGTTGTAATAATGTGTATGTGTATGTGTGTATGATAGGAGTTAGTGTGTTTGCGTGCGCGTGCGTGCATGTGTGCGTGCGTGCGTGTGTGTGTGTGTATGTGTGTGTGTGTGTGTGTGTGTATGTGAATAAACAGATATCAGCTCCTATGACCATGAAAGTATTTATTCTCCTGAATTAGGCATTGGCATTAAGAGAATTCCAACAAGTATGCCAAGAATTTAAATTTAAATATACTACACAACGTGTCTTCAAAAGTCATGACTCCAGCCAGGGAAGCAGGCAGGCTAACAGCAGATCTTCTTCAGCTCCCCCAAAACTGCTTCCCCAGTCTTATCCCCAGCCTTGTAGTAGACCACCTGCTGCAGCCTCCCTTCAGATGATCCCACCTCCACCCCCTGCCTCCATTTGCAGTGAATCACACAGAGCTTCCCCTCCTAAGTTACTCCTCTTATGCAATGCTTTATCCCAGCCCTAGACTTCAGCAGATTATCGCTGGGAACCTCCAGGCCACTCCAGCCAGGAAAGCAGATAGGCTAACTTCAGATCTTCACATCTCCCTTTATTCTTCATTTTTTTTTCTCCAAATACCAAATAGACTAGACCAGAAAAAAGAAAAAAGTCTCCTCAGCAAATAATAATTAAAACACTAAACCTGAATGAAAGAAAGAACATTAAAAGTTGCAAGAAAAAAAGGATCAAGTATCATATAAAAGCAGACCTATTAGAATTACAGCTGACTTCTCAATGGAGAATGTAAATCCCAGAAGGGCCTCGACAGCTGTTCTACAGAGTCTGAAACCACAGATATCAGTGCAAACTACTATACCCAGCAAAACTTTCAATCACAATTGATAGATAAATAATACATTCCATGATAAAACCAAATTTAACCAATATCTATCTACAAATTTAGCCATACAGAAGGTGCTAGAAGGAAAACTCCAACCTAAAGATGTTAACCATACCCAAGAAAACACAGGAAGAAATAATTCCAGAGCAGACATAAATACACACACACACACACACACACACACACACACACACACACAATCATTCACCTATGGACACCTGGTTTTTTATTAAGAAACCAAAAATACACACTGGAACAAAAGGCAGCATCTTCAACAAATGATGCTAGTCAAACTAGAAGTTTTAATAGATCCATACTTATCACCCTGCACAAAACTCAACTTCAAATGGATCAAAGATGTCGATATAAGACAAGATATACTAAACCTGATAGAAGATACAGTGAGAAATAGGCTTGACCTCATAGGAAAAGACATTATGAACAGAACACCTTTAGCATGAGCACTATGATCAACAACTAACAAATGAGATTGCATGAAACAAAACTTTCTTTATAGCAAAGGACACAGTCAGTCATTCAGATAAAGTGTCAGTCAACAGAATGGGAGAAGATTTTTACCAACCACATATCTGATAGGGGCTTATTAGCCAAACTATATAAAGAACTAAAAAAGAAACCCCTAGATATCAAGAAAACAAATAAATCAATTAAAAAACAAGGCACAGATCTAAATAGATATATTTCAAAAGAGGCAATTGAAATGGCTGAGATAACACTTAAATAAATGCTCAACATCCTTAGTCATCAGGGAAATGCAAATCAAAACTATTTCATCTTACACCTGCCAGAATGGTCAAGATCAATAAAACAAATGACAGCTTATGCTGGCAAGGATGCTGAACAAGGGGAGCACTCATCCATTGCTGGTGAGACTGCAAGCTTGAACAGACAACATGGAAATCAGTGTGGCAGCTCCTGAGGAAGATGGAATCCCTTTAGGTCAAGATGTAGCTATAGCACTTTGGCACATATACAAAAGGATGGTTCATCATACCACAGAGACTCATTTTTAAACAACATTCACTGATGCTATATTCAAAATATACATAACTTAGAAACAATCTAGGTGTCTCTGATCAGCTTAATTGATAAAGAAGATGTGGTACATTTACACGATAGAATATTGTTTGGCCATTAAAGAATGAAATCTGCAAATAAATGGATGGAACTAGAAAATATCATCTGGACTAGGGTAACCCAGAAAGACAAATATTGTATTATTCACTTATATTTAGACATTAGCTATTAAGTCAATGACAACCAAGCTGTATTTGTTAGAACCACAGAGGTTAGGTACAAAATAAGTGACTAGGAAGAGAGGTAGACAAAATAGATAATGATGGATAGTTGGGTTTGGGGAAGAGAACCAAGTGGAGGGGGGCAGATAGATGGTCAAGGGTGGGAATATGTGGAGAGACAGGCAAAATTAAGGGCGTTTTGGAGGTACAGTATAGAAATCTAGCACAGCAGAATTTTGTTAAGATACATGCACATATAAAGGCCATCAAAATTAAGTTACCAAATAAAGAGTGAGACAGATCCCAAATTGGAAATTTCTTGACACCAAATGAAGCTTTCAGTATCAGGATTTGGTTACATCTAATTGGGATGTTGGCCAAACAAGTCACTTAAAAATTCCAAGCAGCCAAGGCTGTTGCCAAGACTATAGTTTATTCTCTATAAACTGATAGTAAGGCCCCATTGCTGAGCACAACACCTATACAACTTGTTGCACATGGAGAAACGGAGATAGTACCTACATAAAGACTTCATCCCTACATGCTAGTGTTTATCTTATAGGAACGTACTCTACATATTACCAAAGGAAAAACATTAACACCAAGCAAGGCACAAACCCTTTGATCTATAATGGTGTCCTGCCTGCAAGATATGCTAGGGCAATAATGGCATTAAGCTTGTGGGAGTAACCAACAAGTTTCTGATTTGACTTAAGGCCTACTCCATGAGATACAACCCATACCCAACGTTGCTTGGGTGACCAGGAACTTGAGACTAGATAGCCTAGGGATTTAGGGTAAAACCAAGTACTACGGTACTAAAAATAAAAAGAGCAATACAATGATGCTTAATGACATTCTGCTATACTCAATAGATCATTGCTTTGATGAGGAATTATCAGAGAAGTTTCCTCCTCCAGCATGTTTGGGAAGTAATATAGAGATCCATATAGCCAGGCATTAAGCATAAATTAGAATCCTCAGAATATTCAGCCCTAAATGGGATGTCTCCATCAAATCCTTCAACTGAGGGCTCAGGAATCCTGCAAAAGAGGAGGCAGAAAAAGTGTAAGAGCCAGAGGAGATTGAGGATACTGTGAAAACAAGGCTCTCTAAATAAACATGATCAAAGAATATATGAATTCACAGAGACGGAGCGGGATGCATAGGGCCTCTGCAGGTTTGTGCCAGATTCTCTGCACACATATTATGGTTTCCAGTTTAGTGTTTGCAGAATGTGCAAACAAGTGGGTCTCTGATTCTTCTGACTTCTCATGGGTTCTTTTCCTTCTGTTTGCTTTGTTCAATTCCAATGTGTTAGGTTTTCTCTTTTTTATTATATTATATTATTATATATTTTTATTATTATCCCTTAGATGTCTGTTTGTTTCCTCTAATGAGAAACAGAAAAATAGTAGATCAGGTTGAAACGGGAGTTGGAGAGGAACTGGAAGAGCAGAGGGAGGGGAAACCATAATCAGGATATGGTTTTTATATAAGAAAAAAAACTTTTTCAATAAAAATAAATATGTTACTATTTTTAATGAAGCCATATTTATGTTTTATTCCTTAGACCATATAAATATTATAGCCTCTAAGGTTAAAATAATTTATTGATGATTTAAAATAGAAAAATCTATCATTGAGGAATAAAAGAAATCAGAAGGAAATAGTAAAATGGAAGAATAATGTAAATGAAGAAATATAATACTAATTAAAACAGAGATAAAATGCAAAATTTTGACTCATATTTATCAGGATAAACAAACATGGTTCACATGTAATTTAAGTACAAATATATTCTTAATTTTAAAAACAGTTCAAGATATATTAAAATAGGGTAATGACTTTTGCGTAAAATAACAACAACAACAAAAGGAATTCTGAGAGTAAATATTGATAGAATCTTTCCAACTAAAAATTTTAAATATCTATGTAAATCAATAAGATAATTCACAAAAACATAATTAATATGGAAGATATATTTTTCTGTAAGTGCTGTAATCACATGATTAACATATTGTACTATAGAACTTGTTTTCTAATGAAGAGGAGAAGAAATAGTAAAATTGAATGTGTACCTGAATAGATCACTCTTCAAAGATGTTAAAGAATCAATTATACCAGTTCATAATAATTTAACTTAGAATTTGTATTTTATTTTGTGTTTGTGCATTGATGGGTGGTTGCATGTGCATGCTCATTTGTGAGTACGTAAATATATTTGTGAGTGTGTAAATATAAGGGGGAGCCTTGGGTGTATCTCTATTGTATTTTCTAGTAAATTTATTTTACTGGAACAACCTGCATACTAACTTATTTCCTATAAAATATTTTGTGTGATCAGGTAACTATATGTGTATGTTTCAAAGGTTACAGTTTAAACTATCATAGGTTCATATTTTGTAGAATTACTGGAGTCATGGATGGCCATTCTGTTCAACTCTAACACTTACGTATTATTATTTCAAAATATATTATTTGTGAAGTGTGCAAATATATCCATCCATGTGCACATACATATGTGTATATGTATATATAATATAAATGTCCATAATTTCTTTTATAAAGGTAATTCTTGACAATAGTTAAAGTTAAGAACATCCTCTTTGTAAAATGTTCTGAGTCCCTTTGCTAAACTACCTTTTCCCTCCCAGTTCTCTGGTCCTCAGAGCCTGACTTTTGATGTTAGGCACAGTCTCATCCACAATCCAGTCCCAGACAGTTCTGCTTCCACAGCCACAATGGAAAGTCGAAAAGTAAGCCACATCCATTTTGTGCTTTTACTAAAGGAAGCAGATGTTACTACACAAGCCAGTCTTCATTGATAGAAGCAACTCCCTATGTACAGTCTATGCATAGGAGGAAGGAATCAACTTTTTATTTTTGGCTCAAAGAGCACACTTTGCAAACCAAGGATAGGACCAGACTGTGTGCACTTCTAGACATTCAGGGTTCATGATGCTCCAGTGCTAATTCCTTCTACAACCAGAAGAGAGGCACAGAGGTCACAACGAGTGCAGGCATGCAGCCTTATCACTGGTTTGGATTTTGTCTTCATAGCAACACAATTGTAATGTCAACCTTTTGTTTCTTAAATTGAGGGGAGGTAGCATCAAACCCTACATAGTGTTATAGAGTGCTGGGTAAATCATAGTTGGAGTAAATGCTGGACTCCCAGATTGTTTCAAGTGTATGACAGCCAAAAGATGCTATCTCTTTCAAAAAACTCTGTCTACACCCAGGATAGGCATAGGTAGTTCTCTTATCTTTTTTCTCATGTGTCTGAGAACAGCTGTGTGTCTGCACCCAGGATAAGCATAGCCAGTTCTCTTAATTTTTTTTCCCACATGTCTGAGAAAAGATTTGGAATTCTATCCAAATTTCTGCTAGCAGTCACAGAACCCCCTCTCTACTAGAAAGTAGACCTTAATATTGTCTCTATAAGTCCTCCCAATCAGAAAGTAGCTTACATAAGACCAAGGTTGGTTTGCAGGTTCTTGCTACCCACTGTTGTTCTTATTTTGAAGTTGGCTTCTTGGAGTTTTGGAAAAAATCAAAAGAAAATAGACTGTTTTGAGTTAAGGAATGGGAATTTTTAAAGTATCAGGAAAGGTAAGTTCTTACTTTAAGCAGATTTTTGAGAAATCAGATTGAATGGTAAGAAACAAAGTTTATCTGGGAACTGCCAGTCAACAAAATCAGCTGTTACTTGTAACACAAGACTCTGAGCCTCAACTCACCAGGCTTGTTATCCCACTAACATAAACGACACAGATGTTGGGCCCACAGGCAGGACATACATGCCTGCTCAGCTTAAAGAGGATACTAAACCAGGACTGTAGCTTTTCTTCCTCATACAATTATATGGGGTACTATTCCTTGAGGGGGCAATGAGGCTCAGGAGGCATGGCACTATATATAAGAGAAGCCAAGAAATTACTACTGTGTTTTGGTAACTATGTGTACTGATGGTCAAAATACCTTTAAATGGCACAACTGTCCTGAAGTTACAGTTGGAGCCCTTCCGTTTAAGAACTAAGGTGCCAGAGCACTCTCTCAGTTGTCATACACATCTACTTAACAAGGACTGCATTGTCAAAAGTCCCAGCTTCATTACAGCACCCTGAGAATGTGTGTTTGAGTTCATCCTCTCCCCCACCTACTGCTCTGTGAGATTTTAAGATGACTGAGGGAAGAAGGTTACTAAATTAAGATCTGGCCCACCATGTAAAAGAATCAGCATACCTCAGTCTCACGCTACCAACCACCTAAGAATTGACCAAGATAGATCCCAGCGGGCTGTCATGCACTGTCTCTCTCCTCACCTATGTACACTGCCTTTTTCTTGTCTTTGTATGTTAAATACACTTGTGTTTTAACTGGATCTCTGTGTTGAAGTCTTTTTGTCCAGAAGACAAGAATCAAGATGGACAAAAACCTTTGGTTAGCAGAATTTTTTCTGTACTGTACGATTCCATAGAGAAGTTAAGTACAACTGCCAAAAGCCAAAGATCAGAAAGGGACCAGGAAGATGACTCAGTCATCAAAGGCTAAGGCTCAGAGCTTAACGGACAGCAGTTTGGTTCCCAAATAACCAAAAAGTTCAAGGATAACCTCTTTGAGTGGAACACGGCTATAGGAATTGAGACCTTAAAAAAAAAATATCCAATAAGGATTCCAAACTTGGTTCAAAAGTGGGTTCTGTATGAATTTCCCAGTGACTACACAGCAGGTCTCGATGTAAACTCTGTACTGGGGCCATGATAAAAGAAAAGCAAACAAACAAACAAACAAACAAAAACAACTGAAGTTCCTCTCAAAAGCATTATAGCAAGAGGCCTCCATTCAGTCTCAAATCTCTGTTCTGCCCCAGATAAAGAAAAGAGAAGTGAAGGCAGTGAGGACAGAGATGTGAGACGAAGAGAAAAATGACAAGTCTCGGGGCTTCTCTAAGCAAAACATAAGTGTACAGAAAAATAAAAAAGGATTAAGCCAGTGCCATTTTTTTTCCTGAAGAATAAACCAAAGCAGACACTGAAATGGCAGTGACATTGGTGGCCCGAGTGTCCCCTACTGCTTTCTGTTAAGGCTGAAAGAAGGAGAAGAAAAGCTCCACGAGAGAGACTTCAATTTCATTATGTTCCCCGCAGTCGAAAAGCGATGGTAAGTGGCGTCAAGGTCTTTATAGAAATCTGAACAATCGCAACTGCTTCCAGAGTGTTTACTTTGAAGGGGGGAACATATATTTTTCTCCACATGAAAACAAAAACAGTAAAAGCCATCCTTGGCGAGGCTAAGTACACAGACCCGAGACGAGATGGTACAGGAAGTAGGCCGGCAAACATCCCCTCTTGCTTTGCTTGTCCCGGGGAGGACAGTGTGTATGAGGAGAAAGAGACCTCACCTGCTACAAAAACACCTGCTTTGTTTCACACCAGCTCCCAGGTTGCTCGTAGAATGCTTAGAATGTGTGTGGCTTCGATTTTAATTCACGTATTTAAACTATGTTTCTGATAATCTCTTAGGGATTCCTCTTCAGGCTTTATAGTTTTTGTTTATGAGATAATGTAGTTCCCAGATGCAGATTGTAAAATCCCAGAGATATCATGTTCTTTTAGCCCCATTGTATTTACTGAATAATGTTATGAGGAGATTTGGATATACCAGAAGACAACACTGAATAGTGAATAAATGGACAAGGGCACGTTCTACTAAAAAATCATCTCAAGAATTAGTTGTCGATCCTAATTTCTTGTCAATTAAGTCTTATGGAGAACTTTGCAGGTCTCATTTTCATGAAAATAAAGAGTCATTTCAGGAAATCTCCAGTCTCTTCATTTTCTAGACTATTAGGAGTGTTACTCTGTACTGTGGGAGCTTTTATGGTCCCTGGGGGATAAGAGCAGAATGTACATGTATGCTAAACATATCTCAGTATTCATAACAATTTGTCTACAGATAAGGTTGTGGACAGCATTCTTGAGTGAGGGTCTTTAGCAGCACTTACTAACCTGGGGTTTCAGATCTGTGTTTATAACAGGAAATGCAATTATTAATTTATGCATGGGAAATCCTAGATGCCATAGGATCTGATGACAGTAGGAGAAATTATGGGAGGTGACCGAGGTTGAGCACGAGCTTGTAGGGTCCTTTGAACTGCACTTTATTCACTCTGATGTGTAGGGTTGGGGGATGTTCCCTGATGGGACTAGCATGTGCTGTACTTATCACTCACTGGACAACATTCTCTTATTGGTTGAAGTATCCTAAAAAAAAAAAAAAAAAAAAAAAAAATTCTTGACATTTTGGTGAGAACTACAGGCTTTGGGGTTAGAACAGTAACTTCTAGGTTGTTAAGATTCTAACAAATGCCCTTCAGATTTCTAGTTATTACTCCAATGGTGGACAAGAAGTGTCTTGCAAATGACACTCCTGATGCTTTCCCTTCTGTGTTTACATATACAACTGTGTTCATTCATGAACTTATCCATCAGGTATTCTATCAGTAAGAAGAATAGAACCAATGTAAACTATCGTTAACACTCAAAGCTACAACAGTCCATAAAGTCATCACCCTTATTTATGACAATGCTCTAGAAGTGATATAGCATGTTTATATTTTATCTATGGATATAGAATCTGAATATTGAAGAGTGATGTGTCGCCTGAATTGGTATCTCCACTCACCCTCATCACCTACTAGTTTTACATGTTGTATGGAGATGCATGGAGAAAGATCTGTCTTTCAGGATTCTTTTTTTATAAGTTCAGTGTATAAAGGTATGACTAATACAATGAGTACATTCCTAGGGTCAAAAATAAAATGCTATCAGAATTCTGGACAGGAAGAGGTTATTTTGAAGTACAGCAGAAAAGGAAGATTTCATGAAAATAGTACCTCCCACAGGCATTCCTGAAAGCTGTATGGTCGTATAGATGGAGATGTGAGAAGTTCTCTTCAAGGAAAAGGTTAAGTAGGAAAAAAATGTTCAGAAATAGAAAGGCACAGAGTGTTTTGTGAAAGGAAAAAATAAGCCAATAGTAGAAACTGCATGGGCAACAAGGTGAAGAGAAGGTAAAATGACTGACATTCAATCTCCAGGAAATATGTATGAAATGAATATGAAGTTAATGTGAGGTCAGCCCAGACAGACTTGAGCATATGGCCTGGGCTTGGGTTTTTCTGGTTGGTACTGGGCGGCCTCATCAATGCTTTCTAAGTCAGCAGTGGCATGCGTAGTGAACACTACAAAAGTGTAAACAGATTTTAGAATCTCCTAAAGAGGAACCGAAAAAAAGTGTAAAACTCTGGGTAGAAGTTTGGTTCAGAAAATTTGGTGATGGTGAGAATCAGGGAGAACAACGAACCTCAGACAATGAAATATTTCCTTACATTTAGCTATATCCTCATTCATATATGAAGACACTGACAGATAGACATGCGTACTCTGTAGTTCCTTACTACAGGACCATGCGTGTTCATCCAAAATGCCAAATTATATCCTCCCCACGGGAGAGAGAAATAATGCACACTGGCTACTTTTCATTTCCCCATTAATTTTAATTACTAAAATTGAATGTATTATTCTACCTTTACAATTTCATATCATGCACGCCTGCTGAGAATCCTTCCAAACAGCATTTCAAACAATTCCATTTTTCATGTCTGTGTTAAAAGGCAAGAAATAACGTTCTTTCCTTGCAGATCTGCCTTTAATATGCATCTTCTTTATGCCTTCCCCCTTGAAAAAAAAGACAGCATTGGAAACCTCTGAACCAGTATTTTGGGGGACTTTTGTCCCAGGGAAGGAAAAGGCTTCACTGGGAACACAGACCAGTGAACCCACTAGCAGTTCCTGCCAGCTTCCTAACCCTCCCCAGAGTTGTGTAGTGTTAGCTTGCTTCTGAACCAATATTTTCGTAGGTTCCAACTGTCAGCATTAGGGAAATATACCGTGCACCTCCCTTTTCCTGTTTCCTAACACCTTGTCCTGCTGCACGGATTTCTTCAGCACAGACAGAAAATACAAAGCACACGTCCTGGTAGTCACACCATCGAAGGCCTCCATTTGCATACCCTTCATAATTCAATTTAATTTTTTTTGTCAAGAGTCCTGAATGCTTCATGTTTGCTTTAATCAGAATGTTGACATTTACACTGAAGCCAATTTCTCTTTTTCTCCTCCGTGTTTTGTTTAACCAGGACAAGTGACAGCAAACTGGGAAGAACAGACTTTTTAAATTGGCTCCTTGCCCAGAATGCATCATTTCTCCTGAAGCTTTCCCCCTTTCAATGCATTGCAAGAGGAAATGCGAAAACACTCTTCCAGCACAAGACTGAGGTGTTACTGCTCTTAGATAAAGATTTGTGTTGTATTTTAAAACTAGATTGCTGTACAGTTTCAAGCTATTAGCAACAGCCTATTACGCTGCGGCTCTGGGTCCCTGGGGAGATATGTTTAGTGTATTTCAGTAATTCAAGCCAAATAGAATACTACATGAGAAAATATCTAACGTCAAAAACATCAGCTTCTGAAAGCAGTGGGAAGCAATAAGCAAGCATGGCATCACTCACCAAGTAACTCCAACATTTCCTCTGATCTTTCCAGGTTATGCCCCAAATGGTGGAGGGATGTCCTATTGAGAAAATCAGCATGTGGTTATCTGTCTATCAGCCATTCAGAAAACCACCAATAGCAGCAGCATACACGCTCCCCTCTGCAGCAGAACAGGTTCCTGTTGGGGTCCACATTTGATGTCTAGTAGCTCCAGGAGATTATACTTTTAAATTTGCATATGCATCTGACTTAATCATTTAAATTAAGGGTTTGAACTTGTTTGTGTCTAACACAGGCAAAACTGCCCACTTACAGCCCCCATATTGTTTAAAATAAAAGGTATGTCTTCTCACAGAATTTAATCTGCCTCAACAGAGGGATAGCAAAGAGAAAATACAGATATTGAAATCTTAACTTCCATAGATTGTAATAATATGTTCATTGGCTAGATATTTCCAGGAGTCACCAATGCTCTGACCTGCCCACAGGCAGAAATTCCCCCCATAAGCCCTTGCAAACATGTCTGCCCAAGTCAGCTTCTAGGTATCAGGGATTTAGCTGGAGCAACCAAAAGAAAGTCTAGTGAGTGGGCAGGTAACCTTCCAGGCTTTCTTGTTGCCTAGCTGAGCTGCGATCTCATACAAGAACCATCACAAAATTCAGTCATGGAGAAAACCAGTGACCTCAGTAGGGATTTTTCAAATTCTGAATTATGATTTATGACTGTGAACTCAATTAATTGCTTATGAATGTCATTGTGTTCACTGAGAAAGCACAGACCTGAAAATAAGAGATTTAGACTTTATTAAACTAAGCTTCTTGTGTACAGGGTTTTAGTTCAAGTACAGTGTGTGTGTGTGTGTGTGTGTGTGTGTGTGTGTGTGTGTGGCTGAACTGTGAATTTTCTAAAGACACATGTCCTATTTCTCACTGAGGATCAACAATAACAACAAAACAATAATTGCTAAAGACAGTGGTTTTGGTTGCGACCATCCTTGGTAACAAACTAAATGAACTTGTACTCTTCTTGATAAAAAAAAAGGAGCTAAAACTATGAATAAACTGAAATATTCTTTGCCTATCTACTTGGTATGGCATCTCTAAGTCCATCCTTTGCCTCTTGTTAAAAATGTAAACTCACTTGAGGGAGAGAGTAGACACATAGTCCTACAAAAACAAGGTGGTTAGAGAATTCTTCTCTTACCACCAGAGGCCCACAGGGGGACAGAAACAGTACTCCTACTTAGAAAAGGCATGCCCACATTTGGGCATAAAAGGATCTAGCAAAAACAAATCAAAAGAAACAAAAATGTATAATAATGTGTGAAGAATGTTCAAGCTGAGAGAAGGGCAGCAAAAGAAGTTTATAGAAGGAAAAGAGAAAGGAAACCACCTCAAGGCCAGGCATGATGACACATACCTTCAAGCTCCAGACTCCACAGGCTGAGCAGACAAGCTGGGACACATTCAAGGGCAGCTAGGAATATACAGCAACCCTCAATACCAAAACCAAACAACCAATCAGATAAACAAAAACCTCTTGGAAAAGCAAATCAACATAAATGTTATCAGTTGCTGCAGAAGAATCCACCAACATACATGTAGGGACAGGAGGAAAAAAATGTCTGAAATAGAGGACACAGTCCATTTAGCAGTTTAGGATTTCAGGAAATTATTTATAGTGGAAGGTGGTGTGCAAGTTTTCTCCGAGTGGTCGCCTGTGTTCATGTGTATGGGATTGTGTGCATGCACGTGTGCATGTGGAAACTAGAAGGCAACTTCAGATGCCAATCCTCAGAAAAAGTCCCCCTTGTTTTTGTGAGAAAGGGTCTCTAATTGAACTCATCAAGTAGGCTAGGATGACTAGCCAATGAGCTTCAGGGATCCATACATCTTTGCCTTCTCAGCTTTGGGATTAAAGGTGCATGCCATCTGTCCAGTTTTTTATTTTGTTTTGTTTTGTCATGCAGGGTTGAGGATTGAACACGGGTCCTCATGCTTGTATGCTGCACACTTCGTTGAGTGACCTGTCTCCCCAGCCTTATAACGCTTTTTTATAAACACACAAATAATTGTCATAGAGTCAACTCATGATTTCATATTAATTTACTTTAATCTGAATAGATTTCAAGCAGAGTTAACTTCATTGGTATTGTAGGTTAGAGATTGAGCATAGTTTTTGGAGTAGACATAATTAATCCTTGAAAGAGCATTATTTATATAATATTTTTTTCATTGTATCTTCTAAGGTAAAAGTAGAAAAAAGAGAAAATTGTGCCTCAAAAAGAAAAAAAAATCCATATGATAGCCATATCTCAGACCATAAAACAAAATATTCTAGGAAAGGATATTTTGATAGTTAATTGCCATTATAAACTGCACTGGATTTAGAATCACCATGGAAACATATCTGTGAGTTCTGGGTATCCCTTTGAATGTAGTTCCAGAAAGGTTCAATGGAAGAGGGAAAGTGAACTTTGGGGATGGAGGAGATGGGAGTTGGGGGGTAATGTGGTGAATGGAGGGACCATTCCATGAACTGGGTGTAGGCTGTATAAAAAGGGAAAGGTGGGGTCTTTCTTCTGCCAGTCTTCAAGCGCGGTGACACACTGCTCCTGTTCTGGCCGCCAATCCTTCCTTCCCTATCACATGGACTCTGCCCTCACACTGGGGACCAAGACACATCCTTCCACCTTCAGCTGCATTGGTCAGGTTTACGTCAGCATCTTCACACGTCCTGTCCTTCAGCTCTAGATGAAATTGCTTCCCGAAGCAATTCTTGACTTAGACAATAGGCGTGGTTTTTGTTTGTTTTTCTCACTCTTCCAGAGTCTTGTATTCTAAGATCAGGGTGTCAAGGAGTTGGCTATATTGATGGTGACTTCTTCCTCCTCATTCCCTCTTTGATCTTCTTTACATTTTTAAATGTATTGCAGTTAGCATAGAAAATAATGGTTTTCTTTATGACATTTAAAACACATATATCAAGGACATGTCCAGGTCTAGATTCCTGACTCACAATTCCTCCCTCTGTCTCCCTGTATGTATTCTCTCTCTCTCTCTCTCTCTCTCTCTCTCTCTCTCTCTCTCTCTCTCTCTCTCTCTCTCTCTCTCTCTTTCTCTCTCTCTCTCTCTCTCATTTACTCTCTCACTCTCTCTCTCTCACTCTCCTCTCCTTCTCTGTTCTTTTAATTCCACCCAAACAAAACTAATTGTAGTTCATAGAGTTCTCTTTCTACCTGGAATTATTACTTTTTTTCACATCAAAGGGAAGACTTTCTTTTTAAATGATCAGCTAGACCAAGAAATCTGATTTTCTCTTCTAAAATGTTTTCTCTAGAACTTTGCAGTGCTATAATTTATGTTTGGGACATATTTGTGTTTTTTGTCTTGTGGGTTTGTTGTTGTTCTTTTTCTGTTTTTCCTCAGAACAAATGGTTACTCTGTACCCCAGGGTATCCTTGAACTTCTTAAGGTCTTTTTCTCATCCTTCCAAGAGCTGGCATTTTAGGTAAAATTAAAATTAAAAAAAAATTAAACTGGAACTGGGCGGTGGTGGCGCACGCCTTTAATCCCAGCACTTGGGAGGCAGAGGCAGAGGCAGGTGAATCTCTGTGAGTTTGAGGCCAGCCTGATTTACTAAGGGAGTTCCAGGTCAGCGAGGACAGCTACACAGAGAAACCCTGTCTTGAAAAAAAAAAAAAAAAAAAAAAATGAAACCGCTCTACACTGTTTAATTTTGTCATAAGAAATTAACCTAATATTTTTCAGCTTCCATTTTCTGTTCTATTTTAATACCTATTTTCCCTGACTAGAATGTACTATTTTGGAAACAGAACTTGGTTTACCTTTAAAAGAGCTGTTTATTTTTAGTATGATTCCTGGCACCACATTCATCTGAGATCTGTTGAGTGCAAATGATAATAGATGCTTTCACCTTGCATTTTCTTGGTTTAGTCACTCATTATTCTAAAGCAGAAATGCATTTCATCTTCCTGGTGATGGGTCTTCCTTGTTGCTCCTCTGATAATCTGAAAGTATCAGCAAGCAAAAGCAAGGGCCTGAGTGACAGGAGCAAAGGCCTGACTGACAGGCTTATGGCTTTGTGGCTCCATCCTGAGGATAATTAACTCTTCTAGACCAGCTGTGACCCCTGCTGGGAGTCAGCCTGTGCCCAACATGATGAGAGAATTGGTCCCAAATGATGCCACTACACATGCATCTCTACAGTACGAAGTGATTTTAATGAACGGAAGGGCTGCCAAACACCAAAACCAATGCAGAATATGGGGGCCAGGTGGTCCCCCAGAGACTCTTGCAAATGATTGGAGGATTTTAGAAAGCATGTCCAGTGTTCAGATTGTAAGAAGGAGACAGCAGTGAGCCCACACCCTTCCCCATCTCCTCACACTGTTTCCCATGGTTTGCTGGATATTTTTCCATGTCTGAATATCAGGAAACAGAAACTTTGCCTCTAGGTTTTAGTCTTTTTTTTTCTCACCTTTTAAAATGCAAATACTTTAGGGAAGGGAACAGCTGGTCAGTCATTTTGGTCTTAATGTAATGAGTTTATTAGAACCAGCCTGCAGAGGGAATTCTGACACTGTACAGAAGATCCCACAAACAAGGCTCTCTTTTGAAGCTTGCCAGGGCTGGATAATTTCCCCACAGGAGTATTTCCCAGACTCATTGCAGTATGATGACTCTCACACTTGCAGATGGGAGGCAGAGTGCAGAAAGTGAGTACCAGGATCACAGTAGAAGCTGTCAGTGTGGGTTGAGCTGCTGTACAGACAGGTAAAGTAACTACAAAATCTTTTATATTTCACATTATGAATAACCAAAGAGCACAGTGAATTCTTGCTAGAGTCCTTTTATTTTATTTAGCAAAGTCCTGTGTTTTAAATGTTAAGATAACGGCTGCAACTGAAATTAAGCTAGGAGGTGTTTAATATGGCACAACAAGACTGAAACTAGCTGGCTTAGAGTGGGGTGGCCACCCAAGAAAGTGGCATTTGTGTTGAGGTCCATGACCATGACAAGACTTCTATGCAGAGGTAGGAACATATCCAGGAGTTAAGAGGAATTACAAGATGACCAGACTGCCCACACTGATGGTAGGATTTTCCATATTTGTATCCTTTAAGTCCCTTTTTCACAAGTATCAAGTGCAAATGAATGTTAGGGAGAGTATCAGTAGAAAATTATATTCAGTTTATATTCAGTTCAAGCCTTAACTATGGAAATTCTCAAACAATTGGACTTATGTGAATGTCTTTTCTGATATGAACATTAAATTTTTGCATGCCCAAAATAGTTAATTCTGTATTCAAATGAACATTGGGGAAAACATTCAGAGTTGTATCTGAAGTCACAGGTCTGATGTATGGCTCCAGAAACACAAAAGAATGGAGAAATTTGTTTAATATGTGAAAATAGGATAGCATTATTTTTTGGGGGGTGGGAACTATTGATGAAAATTAATTTGATTCAAAACTAAATGTTCTCTATTTCTTTCAAAATCCTATTTTTGTAATAATGGACCAGTAAAATGTCCCCTTCATCCTGTTATTCCTGTGCTTTCTGAAAGGAACACACCTTGAGTGGTTTCTGAATCACTATGTAGCAAGTCTTGCCCCCAAGCTTTCTGGTGGGGCATCACCACTTAACTGGTTGAGACACTTGAGCTTATAGAGACGGAGATGGGATAACAATGTGAAAACTCCTTCACAATTGGCCTAACCAGTTGATGGATGGCTGCTGAAGATTTCAGCATCACTTCCCATTTCCTAAGAGGGAAGAGGGAAGTCACAGTGAAACCCCAAATGCTATTTGTTTGATGCAGTTTTTCATCTCAGTAAAAATACCATGGTTCAAAGCATGGCGATTTTTGTATAGGAAGTGACTCCATTATTGTAGTGTTTTTGTGGATACATGGAAAATATTCTAAGTTTAAAAATCTTCATTTTCTCCCCAATCTCTGTGAAAGGAAAGATGGTGAGAGGCCACAGCAGTCTGAGGCTCACATAATTGGGGTTTCTTGAAGGTATTTTGAGGATATCAGGACATTGGTTACTCATCTCAGACTTTGTGGTAATCACAGATTATCATACAGGAGAGCCCACATATTGGGTGATTCAGCAATGTACCACAAATCCTAATTGGTCTTAATAATAAAAACCTGGAGTTGGATATAGGGATAAATGCTGAAAGATCCATAAAAGATGCAGCCACTAGAGAGACTTCTTACCTTTACTGAATCCTCAGCCTGAAAGAGGGCAAGATCCTGTCTCCATAAATCCTTAGACTGAATGCAATGGGCTGTCTGCTCCCACCTTATATTCCTTTCTGCTCCCGGCCATATCCCTTGCTGTTTCCACCCTCCTAGTGCTGGGATTAAAGGTGTGTGACTCCTAAGTACTAAGACTGAAGGTGTGAGAGATCACTGCCTGGCTCTGTTTCTCCTTTAGACTGGATTAATCTCCTGTAGTCTAGGGTGAGCTTGAACTCACAGAGATCCATATGCCTCTCCCTCCTGAGGGCTGAAATTAAAAGTGTGTGCCACCACTGCCTAGCCTCTA
The DNA here is from genome assembly GCF_949786415.1 of Peromyscus eremicus. Lineage (NCBI taxonomy): Eukaryota > Metazoa > Chordata > Mammalia > Rodentia > Cricetidae > Peromyscus > Peromyscus eremicus. The sequence continues at coordinate 16,378,009 of NC_081435.1, forward strand.
TGGCTAACTAGTGGCTTAGCTCTACCTCTGATCTTCAGGAAAGCTTTATTTGTTAGATCACAAACAAATCACAGCAACCATGCAGAGAATGGAGCAGTAAAGTCTGTGTTGGACAGTCATTCCTTTTATGACACTATGTTTTCAATATCATGTGATATAAGACATAGAAAGGAGACTAGAGTCTCCTCTCCTTCAGAGCTGCAGTTCACTATTCCTCCTATCAGGCATAATGCATTCTGAGTTGCCAGTATCAGCAGGAATGGAAGAATTATTTTAAATTAAATCATTCAGCTAATGCCATATCCTAAAATAGCCGACATCTTTCTCTTCTTACAGCAAGACTTCCACAGAGTAGAGGGATATAGGGTATAAAAAATTAGGTTAAAAAAAAAAAAGCAAAGTAGAGACCTGATAGGGTTGTGAGAAAAAATAAAATCAATGATGCAGTCAGTAGAAGTTCAAAAGCATCAGAACTCACATAGGATAAATGGTATGGTGGCCCTGCCTGTGCATGGGAGTTTATGTGGATTGACACATGTCCCCACCACAGAGCCCTGCTCAGGAGAAGTCTACTCAGAAGCAGACTTCTGGGTTGCCTAGATAAGAGTTTGACCTCTCTGGAATGCCAAGGATAATTGGCCTGAGAATGATCTCAAAACCTTCACCTAAAAGTGAGAGTCCTCAATTCTTATTTCAAAAGTCATAGGTGTCAGATAAAAATGGGAAAATTGGAAATGCTTTAGTTCATGCCTATAAAATAGCCAGGAATACTTTAATGTCAGAAAATGTTATTTAGCAAAATGACCTGTCCTATCTTAAGCCAATCATCCTGAGAAAAGAAATAACCTATTTCATATATTATGCAATCTCTGTTTATCTGCTGTGGTCCCCCAGTTATTTGGGAGAGCCATACCCTTGTTATTCTCTTAATTTCCATAAAATATCATGTTGTGGAATATTATTTTAAGGTGTGTTACATATGTTTATGCTGTGCAACATTTGTTTAATGATCCAAAGGTAGGTTGCATTCTTTTCTGTTGCATTTGTTGAACTCTGTAAAGCTGTGTTACTTTGCCTGTCTAGAACACTTGATGGTTTAATAAAGAGCTGAACAGCCAATAGCAAGACAGGAGTAAGGACAGGTGGACATGGCAGGCAGAGAGAATAAGTGCAGAAATCTGAGAGGGAAAGAAGAAGGAGCAAGAGAGAACAAGGAGAGGAGGGCATCAGGGGCCAGCCACCCAGCTACACAGCCAGCCATGGAGAAAGAAGTAAAGAAAGGTATACAGAAATAGAGAAAGATAAAAGCCCAGAGGCAAAAGGTAGATGTGATAATTTAAAGTTAAGGAAACATGGCTAGAACCAAGCCAAGCTAAGGCCTGTGTGTGATTTATTTGGGAGCTCAGTGTCAGGTCCCCAAAAGAACCAAAGAATAAAGAGTAAAAACAACCAACAACAATTTCACTGGTTTAGAAGACTGAAGTTCACTTCACTTGTACCACAGTCTAAACTCTTTAAAATGCCACAGGATGAGCCTCTGGGTCTGTCTGTTTCAGAGAACTCACATTCTGGTGAAATGATGGTGCTTTGTTATTAGGCATCTTCCTCTCACATACCACCTAGGGCTTGACACATTAACATGACAGTTGTCTTGCAGATGACAGCATGGTCTCCCATGCAAGGAAGAACCCACTATGCTAAGTTACTGGAATGAATGGGAAACAAACTGTTCTTTCTCCTGATAAAGAGGAGAAGAGAAACCTCAACTTACCTTTAAGCATGAGAGCTCAGGTAAATAGCTGGGTAGTTTCTGAAGGTCTGTCGGTCTCTGCTGGACAGTGCAGTGGTGCCATTCTACTTTCAGACCACAACAGCTGGATCATGTCATCTGGTATTCTCCCCTGATTGCTAACATCCACTAGCAGAGCTGAAATGTAATGATGGTGTTAATTGTGTTCCCAAGTATAAGAGGCAAAGGCTCAACCAAACTAGCAATAGTCTCTGGCTGCATAGGAGGTTTACTTTCATTATTGCAGGAAGGTCAAACAGACCTAGTTGATGAAGGTTTCCTTGTCCTCAGTTCCAGTTTACCACTTTCTCACTGCTGGGAGCATAAGGCACCAAAAGATAATCCAAAATTCCCATCCTAAAGAGGGCCAAGATCAGAGCCCAAGGGATAATACATAGGGCCCTCAAAACAGGGATATCACTCATCTATGAAAGAACTAATATGTCTGGGCATCAGTCTTTGGGATGTCCTAAGAAAATTCTACAGACTGTTGCTCATATACAGACACTAGGACGTTACAGTGTTGGAGGCTCAAGTCCAAGATCAAGTTTCCAGCTGGTTCTATTTTTGAGAACTCTCTTTTTTGGTTATACATGGCTGTTTGGTGAATTGTTTCCACATAGCTATCCTTTTATTAAATTGAAAATAGATTATTTTCTTGTACAACGCATCCCAACCAATTTACCCTCTTTCCACCCCTCCTGGCTCCCCTCTACATTTCCCCTTTTCTCCAGATCCACCCATCCCTGTTTCCTCTTCAAAAAAGTGCAGACATCCAAGAGAAGACAGCCAAACAAGACAAAACAAGATAGAATAAGACAAGGCGAAAGCCCTCATGTTAAGGATGGACAAAGCAACCCAATAGGAGGAGAAGTGTCTCAAGAGCAGGGAAAAGAGTCGAAGACACACCTGTTCCCACAGTTAGGAGTCCCACAAAAATACCAAGCTAACAACGGTAACTTATATGCAGAGGACCTGGTGCATACCCAGGGAGGCCCAGTGCTTGCTGTTTCAGTCTCTGTGAGCCCATGTGACCTCTTCTTAGTTGATAGTGTGAGAAAATCAATGAAACAATTCCTAAAAATGTTCTGCTATGCTCATAGACTGAAGCCTTGTCCAGTCATCATGTGGCATCATATATTGAAGCTTTAGGGTGAGGACATGTTGAGGAAATTAGTGAATATATGGAAACAATGTAGGGTCTGGATCTTTGATGGAACATGGTGCTGACATGCTTTTGCTGAATGGCTCCCCTTCTCACCCTTCTTACATGAAAAAAAAAAAATGGCTCCTGGAGGCTGTCTCTTGATTTTCAGCTAAGTGTTTGCAGATAGGAACCTAACAGATATTCAGAATTAGCTGAACAGGAGGTTGGTTTGGCAAACACTAGAAAGAACCTTGGTGGTGTATATCTTCATTGGTCTGTCAGTGGAGACAGTAGCCTAATAAGGAAATAATGAACATTGGCAGACAGAAGGGCTTCTGATCACTGGGATTAGATGGAAGAGCATGAAGTCTAAACTGGCTGATGATGTTTGCTAATTGTGGGACTTTTCAAAAGTCCCACACATTGTTGTTTGTTTTTTTGCTGTTGTTGTTTGCTTTTTTACTTTTACAAGGCTCTTTACTTATAAGCAACATATCATATTTATTTTCTCCTTGGAATATATTTAAGAAGAATCACTGATTATTTCAGTCACTGCCCCTATGTGCTTTTTGACAAGATGAGACCAAGTCCAATAATAAGTTTTAAAATTTGATAAATGATAACGTGCTATATATGTCATTGTGTAACTTGTTTGTGGGTAGGCATATTTGTACCTGTCATATAGATAAGTAACAACTTCTCATTTCTTTTCTTGGTGGACACTCAAGTTGTTTCTAATTAGTTGAAATTAATAAAAATGCTCTGGGGTAAAAAAAGAAAAGAGAAATCTTCCTTGCAGTATGTTATCTGCAAAACATCCATAAATTCTTACCTCATGTTTTATAAGAGCTGAAATAGACATCATATAAAATCAGCCATTCAAAATGGCTAAAACTCATGAATATTTCTTAAACTGACCTATCAAATTTTGAACTCGGTTACTTGGTTTCATAGTTATCCAGCCCTACAATACTCAAGTAAATAAGCAGTGGAAAAATTGAGGAGATCAAATAGTTCAAAACTGAAAGAATTCCAGAGTTAGGAAATATCTGGATCTCTCAGCTTCATGTTCTTCAAATTTTCAGGCACTTGGGTCAAGATTCCTACGATTAAAACAATGTTCACTTTTGAAATCCAGTGCTAGAATGCATTGTTATCTATGTCATTGGTACCTATGTCATTTAAATCAGATACTCTATACCAGAACAGGTAGAAAACTTAAACGTAGCAAGAGTGAGCTGGATTTGAAGGGATGTACCCTCACACTAAATATATTAGGCACTTTCCTTGCTGTGAATAAATATTAGACAAGAGCAATAAGAAGGAGTGAGTATTCCTTTTTGTTCACAATTTGAAAATAGAGTCTATCATGGTAAGGAGGCATGTGTTGTGTAGCTCTGGGCATGCTATGGGAATCCCTCCCATCTCAGCATGAGGGGTTGGAGAGATGAGGGCAGGAAGTAGGACAGTGCTGTAACTCTCAAGGCATTTCACAGTAAACCACAGTGCTAAGGTTTTGTTTGGTCCTAAGAATCACCACCGCATAGATTCAAGGTAGATGTCCAGGAGCAGTGGGTATGAGAAATGAGCCCTGTTTGGGTACCACCTGTTACAGGACAGCACAAAGCTCTTGTTAAACAATCATAGTCAGAATTAGCTATTACAGGTGCAAGGCCAAGGCTGGAGATGTTCACTTAAAGCCCAGCATCTCAGACTGCTGATGGCCAAGTGCACCCACCACCCTCTGCTTGCTTAATAATTCACTATTGTATCATAAGGTTCAGGAAATGCTACACTGACAATTACAGTGTTACTCTAAAGGACTCAAAACAGCACTAGCCAAACAAAGAAACAGCATCAGCACCCTGATGGAGGAGGTATTCAGGAGTGTTTACAGAAGAGGTGTGCTGGCTGAGTCATTGACCATGTGATTGCTCTCAGGTCAGATTCCCTCTAGAGGTGGGAGTCACTCCCATCTCAGAGGCTAGTCAAATGTTGATTTCTCTGGTAACCAGATCCCATCCAAAATCTACTCTTTGGCACTTCCCAAGGCTAAACACAACCCCTATGTTATTTTTTACAGTGAAATATCCCTCAAAGACTCATGTCCTGGAGCACTTGGTCGTCTGCTGTTTGAGGAGATTTTAGAATGCTCAGGAGGAAGTAGGCTGTAGAGAGCAGGCCTTTACTTCTATAGCTCAACCCTACATCTTGCCCCATTCTCGGTCTGCTTCCTGTCCAGCTAATATATAAGGATTCTCATCTGCATGTCATTCTTATTGAAGAATTCCAAGAATTTAGAGACTTCCAGGATCCAGCAACAACAACAACAGCAACAACAAAAATCCATTATTTTTGCTCTAAATTGAAGAAGAGAGAGGGAACAGAATCTTGGACCTGTGATCCCAAATCTACTTCGATGTCAGTTGTAGAAAAAAATTTAAAAAAAGAAAGAAAGATAGAAAAGAGGAAAAAAGCAAGCATGCACACAATACTTGAGTAAAGTTTCTTCTGCCATATCCCAAGGTCTTGAATTTGTAAATTAAGCCATTTTTTTGCATTGCAGTGAACCTCCTGAAGTGACAACCCTTTGTTTGTGTCTGTTATACTCAATATGTGCTTTGCTGGATTTTCAAAGAGACACTAAGACATTGGTGGACTGAGGGAGGTCAGAGAAGCCCAGGTTGCTGCTGTCTGTCTAAACTGAAGAAAGAACTTAGGTCAAGCTATAATATACAGATTTAAACCATAGGGTTTGCTTCCGTAAAGATTTCAGTTTGTGTCTCAGATGTAGGATTTAATGTCAGACTCAACCCCTTCCATATTTCGATCCCTCGTAGTTAAAGTGGGCTACAGTGATGGTCCCCACCCTTCTGCAGGGACAAAGATGCCATGTGGAACACATAGGACATTCTTTATGGAATGTGTCAGATAACAGCTTCTCAGTGATTTCTGGGAATTAGCTTGATCTTGGTAGTTTAAAGACCATCCAGAAACTGAGTGCTAACACTTTTTGCACAGCCATTGAAAAGGAAGAAATGTGGGTTATTTTGTTGTTCTTAAGGAATTACTATGCTGATAGGTTTTGTTTGCCTTACCTCTTGACAAAGGTAGGGGAATGTTGAGAGTTTCCCTGCTTAAACCATTACTCTACCTTGAGACACTGTGTCAAAGCAGGGTATCTGGAAATCCCGGTCTTGCATTAGTTTGCTTTTACAGACATGAAATCTCCTGAATGAGACAACTCAGAATGAAACAGCTGTGCATGAATGTTTCATTTTGGAAATTTTGAGTGTCTCAGTTTTCAGTTTATGATTCTGCTCTATGGCAGATCACCATAGTAAAGTTCCACAGCCTCTTCTTTTTCTTTCTGCGGGAGAGGTGGCACCTCTCTCTGGACTTGGAAGATCTGGGGAATCAGCCACCCAACCAAGAGCATCATGTGTTGTTTAAGAACCATATAAACTTTTTCTGCTGTGACCTAGCAGCCATCTAACCTTCCATCTTAAAATCACTTAACCTTTTGTCTCTGTAAATGGGTTTTCATTGAGCTTTAAAAATGTCTCTGAGAATGTGTTTGGCCTCAATCCAGAACAGGAGGATTCTTCCCAACCATTAGGAAATTGGTCAGAATTCTTATGCGCAGGGTTCTGTAAAAACACTACAACTATTTTAAATAAAAGACATGGATGAAAGTTAAAAATAAACTACATATTGTAACTGTAATTCTTGCTTGATAATTGTTTTTTATATGTAATTTTAATATGTTAAAGTTAAAAACCTTCCTTTTTGAAAAAAAAAGGGGAAGTGTTGTGGTTGATTGATTGATAAATAAAACACTGATTGGTCAGTAGCCAGGCAGGAAGTAGATGCAAGACAAAGAGAGAGGAGACCTCTGGGAAGTGGAAGGCTGAGGCAGAGAGATGCTGCCAGCCGCCACGATAAGGAACAGGATATAAAGTACCAGCAAGCCACGACCAATATGGCAAGGTATAGATTAATAGAAATGGGCTGAGTTTAAGTGTAAGAGCTAGACAGTGGTAGGCCTGAGCTAAAGGCTGAACAGTTTAATTAATATGAGCTTCTGAATGATTATTTTATCATCTGTTGTGGGGTCTGTGGGGCTGGGCAGGACTGGAGAAAACTCCAGCTACACTTTAACTGAATGTTAGGGAATAACTATAATAATTTGATGCAGAAACCAATAATTAAACAACACCAAAAGAAGGTGAAGATATGAAAATTAAGGGAGGAAAGATAGTGTGACAAGACAGTAAAGTCAAATGTTAGAAACGTATTTGTAACATATATTATCCAAATCACAAAGGACAAGATTACAGACTCATGTAGGAAGCAATCCCAGTAAAAACGTATAAGACTAAGAGACAGAATAGGAAAAATGAACTCTCAAATGCCACACAAATGGCTTTTCATGTAAAATATTTAAGAGAAAAATATAAATTAGAACCAGTTCTAGAGACCAGCTCAATCTATTGTACCATCAGAGGCAAAAATGAAGTCAAACTTCACATGTTGTATTACAATAGTACAGGGAATATGCACACTATTTGTGAGAATATGAATTGGTACAACCTTTGTGGAAAGAAATTTGTCAATAACTATCAAAATTACAAGTATGGTTTCTCTTTGATTCAGCAAGTCCACTGCCACGTGTATATATTATAGATATTTGTTAAAAAAAAATAACTGTAGACAGATTTTTCTCACAGCTCACAAAAAACCAACACAGAGACTTAGCTTAGGCTTGTTCCTAACGTGTTCTTATGACTTAACCCATCTCTTTTAATCTGCATTTTTTTTCAATGCTCAATTATCTTTACTCTGTACTCCCCTTATGGCTTGCTCTCTTTCTGGCTAGTAACTCCACCTCTTCATTTCCCAGAGTTCTCCTTTTGCCCAGAAATCCTACCTATCTCTTCTCCCTACTTTTTGGCTGTTCAGCTTTTTTATTACACCAATCACAGCAATACAGTGTACAAATATCCCACAACAAATACCTGTCTAATGCTTGCTTATAATAGAAAAAGACGACAACTTTTATGAATATCAAAAGGAGGAACATTTAAAAATACAAAGTAGAGCTAGACAGTGGAACATCACATAGCAAAATGGGGACATAGGAAAGGATTTTCTTCTTGATTGTGTTATGAGTCTGGGGTCATTCAGAGATTCACCAGTCTGATCATGAATATATTTTAACAAATAAAAGGCTTTGTTAAATACTGGTTAAAACCATGAATACTGGCTAGGTCCATATCTAAAACTCAGGCTCAGAGTATGACACTGAATTAAATTAGTCAGGGGCTTATAAAGGCAAAACTTACAAGGCCATATACTTCCTGCCTTGTGCAATTACAGGGAAGCACACACCCTGACATATTTCCTACCTTCATAAATCAAGCACACATCATGTGCATTTGCACTGAGTCAACCAAGATTGTTTAAAGAAGCAAAAATAAGTGAGTGTTACCTTGCATGAATAAGAGCTACCAGCATTCCAGGAAATTATTTGTCTTTGGGCAATTGGGGCTTATAGGCTAGAGATGTTTTTGTTTTATGGATCTCTTAAGCACAGTGATTGAAACATGACATTAGCTATCACAATTGGAATTTTCTCTAATAAATTCCATTAAATCAAAGCTGGTAGGTGAAGCATGGACTCCTTACCTTAGTCCACTTTCTTAGTGTGACAAGCAGAGAAGAGAATATAGGACACGTACTTTGTACAAATTACTTGAACACACTGGCCTATCTTTCCAAAACTGCTCAGGAGGCCAAATTATGTTTTTGTTTGTTTGTTTTGGGGCATGGAAAAGGAAGATAATGTTTTGTTTGAATTCATATGAGATTATCTTACTTCTATTTGTTATCTTTCCACTGAAAATTTTATTATCTTATTCATAGTGTAAAATTCAATTAAAATTGAAGATGGCACCCAAAAGATGTCTGTAGTCAGTGTGAGTTTGAAAAGAATTTGGGGGGCTGGAGAGATGGCTCAGTGGTTAAGAGCACTGGCTGCTCTTCCAAAGGTCCTGAGTTCAATTCCCAGCAACCACATGGTGGCTCACAACCATCTGTAATGAGATCTGGTGCCCTCTTCTGGCCTGCAGACATACATGCAGGCAAACACTGTATACATAATAAATAAATCTTTAAAAAAAAAAAGAATTTGGCATATTTTTACAAAGTACTATCCTGAGGGATAAAAATATTTTGTAGACATAGGTAGCTGAACAAAGGGAAAACAGGAATCAGCCTTGCCAGAAAGTGCTCAGAAACTCACTAGAGAAAATTATTTATCAAATAGTTTTCTTATTAAAACTAAGATGGGCACATCTATAGTGGGTGTAGCCCCACCCACCCTGTGTAGAACAAGTTATCTCTTGTGTATCCCAAGGAATAGGGGGCTGGAATTAGTGGCAGCGGGACTATGGAAGTCAGGGATTCATGAACAACCTATCAAGTTGGCCTACTTTTCTCATCTGGGATCTTAAATGGGACATATTAATATAAGGATATTTATAGAAAGAATAAACAAGATGAACTTCGTCTATGGGGACACTGTGCTAAAATTCCCTGGAAAGGTTTTTCATCTATCTTCATTTAACCACTTAGGGATTTATTGGTTCTCTGCTTCCACTGCCTTCTTGGATTTGGGGAAAGTATATGAACAGGCCCACTCCCAGGCAGTAGCTCTTTCCACTGACTTCTAGGGTTTTGGAAATTACATGTTTATGTTCATGCCCAAGCAATGGTAGCACAATAGTGACAATGGCACTTCTCCCTTCTACGTTCTTCTTCTCCCAGACACCCTATTCAGATGGACTAGCTAGCTTTAAACCTGTGACTTCACTGACCACATCAAAACAATCAGTTAAACTAGTTTATCATCATGATTAATGATGTTTAGGTGAGTGGATACTGCTTAAGACAATATCTTACACACTCAATTGAATACCAAGATACGTGGTGATAGAATTGTTATGGTGCCATGGGCATAATGGCAGGCTTTTGAAGAAGCTGCTTTTGCCTAGGGAATGAAGCAATGTTGGCATTTGTGTAACTACTGAGATACGTGAGGTAGCAGGAAGTCATGAAAATGCAGTTCTCTCAGCTGATAGTCCCCAGGAGATGGTAATAGACTCCCTTGAAATAGTGGCAAGAAAATATTTTGCAGGTGTTCTGCATTTTTTTCATTTTCAAAGGGTTTGGAATGATGTATTAGTTACTTTTGATGTAACTGAGATAAAATACCTGAAAGATTTTATTTTATTAAGAAGGTGATTTGGGGGGGCTCACAGTTTCAGGAGTCAAGCACATTAATTTAGAGAAAGTATGGATGCTAAACTAGATCTGCCCGTGGTACCAGCAGCTTGTGATCCAGGACTTGTTATATTTTCAATGATCAAGAAGAGCTTTTGCCTGAAACCAGGCTGCGCTATAACTCTCAGTGATCTACCTTCAATAATCCACATGTTCTAGCCTTGTCCTCTACTCTACAGGTTCTACAACCTCCCAAAACATCACCACCAGGTGGATACAGAATGCTGAACCACAATAGCCTATGATTTGAACCTTTCAACACAATGTGTAATCCCATTCAAGTTTTCCCTAAATCTCATTCTGAGGCTATGGCTAACACACATAACTCCATTGACGAATTCTCTAAGGAAGAGCATGGGGAATGGGACTTAAGGTTGCAAGTCCAGAGAGAAGCAAAAGCCTCCTGCTCCATAGCACAGAAACCCAAACTGACCATACCAGAATGTGGGACTGGTCCAAAAAGTTTTGGCAAACAGGGCTAAGGGGCCAGACATTCATGTCTTTTAGTAATTTTCTGTTGTTCTAGATAGTGCACAACAGCTCTCCTGTAGGAGAGTGTGTGATGATGAATCTTCACTCTCAGTTTGAAAAGATGTTTAATTACCTAGAGATTGACCTAAGCACATCTGTGAGACTTTTTCCAGAAACATTTCAATGAGGAAAGAAAATGGACCCTGAATGTGGACAGTATCATCCCATGGGTTGGTTTCTGAAATGAATAAAAAGAAAAAAAGGGAGAAAGCCAGTAGGGCACATGATTCACCCACATGTGCAACAGCTGGGACCTGCTGTGGCTACCATTCATTCCTTGTTCTCACAATGGACAGTACCTTCAGACCATGAGCCATAATGCAACCTCCTTACCTTAATTTGCTTACAGTTTGCTATTTGGTCCACAACAGTGAAGAATGTAGCAAATATAGAATATATGATATTTTTTTATGAAGCATCTTTCTTTAGCCAGAGGCAGGATTTTGAAAATGACTCATCTGAACACTGCCTGTGCTTGAGGAAGTGAAGAGTTGGGTACTGATGGTGTACAATTCTGATCAACTCCCACAGAACAGATTACAAACGACCAGGTTAAAGATGGGAATACCCTCACAAACTTCTGTCTATGTAAAAGTTGAGTGTGCTCAAATCCACCTTTTAAAGAACAGCATCAATAGAATGCATCTCTTTGCAGAGAGTGATCTATGAGTAAATTATGAGCTATTCTAAAAATCGTTTCCAGAATTTCTATGGAATCTGGCATTAACCTATATTCCTGGCACATGTATCCACATCTTCAAACACACACCTGAGAACTCAAATAGTTCACAGCCGGAACTGGCAATCTTACATGGGATAACAAAATGGAAAGATTCAAGCCAAGAAATATTGTTAAATGACATAAGGTGTGACAGATGATGCCTCACTCAAAAAAAATTAAAAAAAACCCAGAGGGCAAGTGAATTCACCCTCACCTGACGGCATTCAGATATCAAGGCAATATACAAATCACCACAGTGATCGTCTCAGTCGCAGAACCAGACTCAGCCTGACCATGTGTGGGGTGGAGGAAGTCACTGCTTGCACAGTGTGACTTGGAGGAGCCTGCAAGGCCTGAGGTTTTCCACACTTCCTCCTGTATGTAATCATTTATTTCCTGAAACTCAACCATGCCCTACTTATGACTGTGAATGTCATTAGAAATGCAACTCCTTCCATAATTACCCGCCCTAAAAGGGCAAAAAATACTCCACTGACTGCTGTTCAAGCAACTGGTCTCACGAACTGCTTTAAATTCTGGTTTAGTTCCATTGCTGGCAATAGATGTCTGACTGCTTTTGCATGTATAATGGAGCAAAAGTTTGGGGTTATATAACCTTCATGCCTTGCTCAGTGTATCAGTTCCTTTTCTGTTGCTGTGATAAAATTGCTTGACTAAAGGAATTTTTAGGAGACAAAGTTTATTTGACTTATGGTTATAGAGGGATAAGGACCTGTCATGACAGGGAGTCATGACAGCAGAAGAGCAGGCATGGCGGCGTGGCTGGAAGCATGACACAGAGAGCAAACAGAAAATGAATCAAGACTATAAATACTCAAATCCTATTCCCAGTGAGAAACATCCTTTAGGAAGGTTCCATCTCCTAGAGGTGCTGCAACTTCCCCAAACAGGCCAATAAATTGAAACCACTATGTGTTCAAATGTCATCTAAGTTCATGGGGACATCCTCATTGAAACCACCATATTGAGGAAAAGGTAAATTTGCATTTCCATTTCATCTTATAGTTAGACTGTGTGTGTGTGTGTGTGTGTGTGCGCGCGCGCGCGCGCGCGCGCGCGCGCGTGAAAGGAAGAACAGAGTGAAAATCTAATGTCTGAATCTCAGCTGTAGTTCTGTTATATTCAGTTGTTCTTTACATTGTCATGCAGCTTTACCAAGGCAACAGATCAATCAATAAGTCACCACACAAAGAGGAAGACTACCTCTTTTAGGGATATCTATCTACCCATCTTTCTTTCTTCCTTCCTTTCTTCCTTTTACCTTCTACATGATCTGAGACTGTAGCAAACTCTGGATTTGAACTGTTGTTAACACACAGAGTTATCTCCAGTACAATATTCCACTTCACCTCTCTTATTTTCACTGCGGTGGTTCAGCATAGGAAATGGTATGTGTTAACTGCAATAAATTGTTACATTGCAAAAGTGGACGAAAAGGATGGAAGAGTAAAAAAAGATGATTGGCTAGCCTTGCAGCAGAAAACAGGAGTTCTGAAGAAAACTCTGCACTAAATAGCGTTAAGAGAATCAACAAGTCATATTGAGCTTTAGGGGAATATTAACAGTAAGACATATTATCATCGCTCACACCAAGAGAGCCACCTGTCAGGGAACGTGGCCATACAGCCACTGATATATCATAGTGACAACATGGGAGGAGCAGATGAAGACAGCTCTGGATGTGTTTTCCATCTTTCTCTGTCATCTCCCACCGCAAGTCCTCATTGGACAAATCCAAATGGAAGCCAGAAAGCCAGAGAACACCTTGAAAGCCAAAAACTTCCTGGTGAGGTGGTTCATGGCAGTAATCCCAGCACAAGCCTCAGAGAGTGGACTATAGACTGAGACCATGTAGAAGAGAAAATGAAAGCAGGCAAGAAAGAAATTGAGCAAGCAGGAAGGAGGAAGGGAAGAATGGAAGGCAGGAAGAAAAGAAAGGAGGAAGGAAGAACATATCAGTTTCCCAGGATATCAAAAAAGGTCATGGCAAGTGGAGATAAAGGTGGGGCTGGAAGTAGAACGTATAGGTGAAACAGTATTTCTAAGCTTTCCTTTACTGTCTCTGCTATTATCTAAAAAAAATCCTTCCTAGTTCAGTATATAGAGATAGAGAGTAGGTACATTTGTTATCCAACATGATTTCTCTCTTTGTTTTCTTTTCTGCTACCGTGAGAAAAACCATGACCAAAATGAGCTTGGACGGAAAGGATTTGTTTGACTTACAGGTCACAGTAGATCACCCAGAGAAGGAAAGGTAGGGACCAAGTGCAGAAGCTTGAAACAGAAAACCTGTTTACTGGTTCTTCCCAGACATTATGATACAGCTCAGGACCACCTGCCCAAGGATGACCCTTCCAACAGCTGGTTGGAGCTTCTCACATGATTCTTACTTGCTTCTCCCTTGCTGTGATAAACCACTAAACAAAAGCAACTCAACTTGTGGAAAGAAAAGATTGATTTGGTTTAGGGTTTATAATTTATCATTTTGAGAAGGCAAGAAGAGAACTCAGGGCAGGGACCTGCAGGCAGGAACTGAAGGAAAGAGGAATTCTGCCTATTGGCTTGCTATCTGGGGCTTGTTTAGCTACTTTTCTTTTACATCCCATGACCACCTTCCAGTGTGGCACCACCCACAGTGGGATGCACCCTCGCGTATCAATCACTAATCAAGAAAATGCCCCGCCCCACAAACTTGCTTATAGGCCAATTAGACCTAGGCAGTTCCTCAAATTAATTTCTCTCTACCCAAGGGATTCTAGTGGGTGTCAAGTTGATAAGGAAATAACCAGAGGCATTATCATTTAAGAAAATGACCCACACAGCTGGGTAGTGGTGGCACATGCCTTTAATCCCAGCAGTCAGGAAGCAGAGCCAGGCAGATCTCTGTGAGCTTGAGGCCAGCCTAGTCTACAGAGTGAGATCCAGGACAGGCACCAAAAGTACACAGTGAAACCCTATCTCAAAAAACAAACAAACAAACAAACAAACAAAATGACCCACGGACAAGCCCTTAGACCAATCTGATGTAGATGATTGCCTCTTTCTGGGTGTGTCAAGTTGACAACTAATATTAGTCATCATAGTGTCCTGTTCTAAATATCTGCTCAGCTTCCCTTGAAATTAGAATGCAAAATTTTTAAGAGAGTATGTGGTTTTTATTTACATTTGATTTATTTTTTCATATATGTGGCCCTAGCACTCCACTATATTTTTGATAATGCAACCTTTTCTTTAATTGGATTATGGTTAGTGATTGCCACACTTTGAAAAAATAAAAACTGGTATTCATATGTAAGTATTTATCTTTGTGTCTTCTACAAGCACAGTTTACCACAAGCTTTCTTTCCAGACTAGATTTTCGAATTTCTTATTACCATTTAAATGTAGAAAAGAAGAAGCTATTTCTTAGGAACATTTTGGTGAATACTCTTATAAAGGAAAGCATCACCTCTGAGTTGAAGACAATTCTGATTTCCATACATCAGGTTTGCTTCAAGCAGTGAGGAACTGTATGTGTCGGGATGGGATAGCTAGGAAGCACAGCTTTGGAGACTGGACTGGAATTTAATATGTATTTTAAAACACAAATTGCATTGTCACATGGTGAGGTCCATGTTGTGATGACTAGAAGCAAGGCTGTATTTTTGTAACCACATTTTCACTACAATAATCCCCAAACCACTGTAAAATGAAGGTGCCAATAACCGTTGGGAAATGACAGGAAGAAAAGACACAACTTCTCATTTTCTTAATAATGAATTCCTTATTTTTCTGAATTTATTCAACCTCCACTTGACTTGAATAGTAATGAAATATAAATGCTTCAGAGATGATTTTTCTCATGTCCAGAACTATCTTTCAGCAGATAAAGAAGTTGCCTGCCATGTGCCAGAAGGGTGGATTGCAGGGACAATGAGTCAGAAATTGGGGAAAGAGTAGAATTAGAATTCAAGTATGATCCACTCTTTTAATGAAATAAGATACATTGTTGTATGTGTGTCTGTGCCTGTGTGTTCATGTGTGTCCATCCACCAAGTATCATCACCCCTGATGTTATCTGACTTGCTTTTCTGAGAACTTAATGACCTTGCACTGATGGCTGACCAATGCGAGTCAGGACTCTGCTCTCTATCTCTACATTGCTGGAATTACAAATGTGCCAACACACTCAGCTTCTTATGTAGCTTCTGCAGTTCTAAACTCAGGACCTCAGGCTTGTGGGAAAGCACTTGAATCATGGAATTACCTCCTCAGTCCCAGATAATTCTTCATTTTTTTTAATGATGAGGACTTAAAATCATGACATATTTATTCTCTTATTTATTAATTCATTGAATTAAAAAGTCATCGAGTAACTGCTTGTTTGGGGCTCTGTGTATAGAGATGTGAACAATTCTCAAACATGTTTGAACAACTTTTACCATGAGACTAGGAAGAACAGTTCCTTTACCCTAGTGGCTGCTGCACATCATCACATGTCACTATCTGATTAGTTGATTTGGTATTTATCTGTGAATACTCCTACAGAGCTCATGAAAAGTGAATGGGACAATAGCTGAGCTGCCACTGAAGTGAGTCCTAGAAGGAAGTGCTGGGTTCCCAGGAAGGAGTAGCAGAGAGAGCTGTTATGAAACACATAGTCCTGAATGACATTCCAGTTCCTTCTCTACACATGAGTATTTGATGTTTTTTTTTTAATATGCGTAGGAATTGTGACCTTTATGTCAAGCCATTATTTTTAATTACTTTTTTGTCTAATTTGCAACAAAATACTCAACCAAAGCAATTTAAAGTGAGAAAAATTTCTTTTGGCTTGCAGTTTCAGGAGACACAGTCCCTCATGACTAGGAAGTCGTGGCAGTTGGCCACATTGTGCCCAATATAAGAACACAGAAAGACGTGGACGCTCTTTTTCAGTACCCCTTTCCCTTCTTATTCAGTCCTTGATTCCAGGCCATAGGATGTTGCCAGGCACATCTGGCATATTTCTTCCGACCTTAATTAATCTAAGCTGGATAACCTCTCACAGATATACCTAGAGACTGATTTCCATAGAAAGTCTAAATTTTATCAAGTGGGCCATCAACATTAATCAACACATTATTTAGTTTAAAAAATATCTATGAATAGCAAATTCTACTACTTCTAATAAATTATAAAAATAATAGCCTTGCAAGATGGCTCAGAAGATAAAGCCACTTGTCATGAACCCTAATAACCTGACTAAAAGACCCACATGGTAGAGGGAGAGAACTGATTCCTGTAAATTGTCCTTTAACTCCACAAGTACACCATGGCATGAAAACACATACATACACACAGAGAGACACAAAGATACACACAAACACAAATATGACAAAAAAGAATTATAGTCTTATACTTTTTTATACACAAAGACACACGCATACACAAATGTCACAAAAATAATTATAGTCTTATACTTTCATCCCAGTCACATATACTTTTATAAAGACATAGAAACAGCATGGCATTTTTTCCCCTTCCATGTTTCTTTTTTTCTAGTGTTTAGACCTGCTATCCCAATCAAAAGAAAACTTTATGAAAGGGTACATACCTCTGAACTTTGAGAATATCTGATGTGCTCACAGCCACATACTTTAGTTTGCTCTTGCGATTTATAGACTTAGCTAAACTTACTGTCCTCTTTTCTAGTGCCTGCCCCTGGTAACTGCCCACTGATCTCTTCACTTTCCCTAGTCACAGAAGCTACTTCCTGCTCAGGTTTCCTACCAAAAAGAGCTCAGACACAGGTGTCCACTCCAGCCATTCTCTTCGACTTCCAAGACCTGTTTTCAAGTCCCTCTCTTCATGCCACAGCTGTTTAGCACACATAGTCATTACTATACCTGCAAACATCTCCTTTGCAGTATCAGAGGTTCCAGGTCTTTCTTGACAGCTGGTGACGAGTAGGGTAAAAGATACTCTGGTTAACTTCATTTATCTTTACCTTTAATTTTATAATAGTCACCAAGAACTGCATTTTGATATGAAAGTGATTTCATGTTTCATTGTCCTTAAAGAAGTAGTTTCTTAGCCAAAGGAAATTGAGTGAAGGAAAAGGTAAGGCCCTGAGAAGTACCCTAGAAGTTCCTCTATCCATGATATATTATTTGGAATGCTTGCCTAAGAAGGCTAGGTTACCTGCAGCTAACACATAGTCAACTCAGGATTAATTTTCTCACTGTTTTTGTTCTGGCTATTCCCAGTCTCTTGATACTTCTCCAGCAGAATATAATTCCAAAGCTGTTATGCTTGATCATGTTTGTTCCCATATATATCCAGTTCTTAAATTCCCCTGGAGAGGTTGGTCTGAGTTTAAAGTGAAATATGGATGTCTATATTCTTTACCCGTACTCCTTATTGCTCTCAAATTGATGCCACTAGCTGCCAAACTACGCAGGCTTCTCTGCTAGTGTCACAGAATCAAATGCTGTGTTCTATTGGAGACCACATGATCAGCTTTATTTCAAAGCATCATTTTGTATAATGCAAGAACTGAGGTCATGTGTTGCTCCAGCACCACACTTGTTCACACTGCCACTTAGTGACCCTTCCAAGAATATAAGTCCTGAGACTCAAGTGATGTCTCACCCTGTGACATAGCTTTGTCTCTGTTTCACTTCATGGCACTCTCAAGAAGAACAGTCACATTCATCCATGATGAAAGGAGAGGGAAGGACAAAATGTGCCTTTAAGACTCAATTGCAAAGCATTGACATGTGTCCCATGTGACTCATATTTTAAAGATTATTTCACTATATGCATAGAGCACTGGGATTGAGCACAGTCTGCACAGATAGTCTGTCAGGGATTATAGCCTGGCCCCAGCATTTCCTAGGTATGCCGGAACCATACCATTTCTTCATTTATAAAATGAAGAAAATACTCTACTCCTCATAATCAGTTTCAGGGCCCATGAGCTCACTGATGTGAAGAGCTAGAACAGTGTTGGTATATCAAATAAGCCACATGAACATTCCTCATTAAGATTCTATGATGGAGATATTGACATTGAAGAAACAGTGGAGACAGACAGGATATACTCATTTGACTCATGGTTCAGAGTTTTCAGTTCCTGGTTGCTAGATCCTTTCATTTGGATCTATGATGACACGTTACAACATGGTAAAAACATACAACATGGTGAAAACATGTTGTCTATGAAACAGTCTTACCTCATGGCAACTGAGAAGCAAAGGGAGAGAAAGAGAGGAGCCTGGACTCCCATATCCTCTTCTAGGACTCCTCCTTCATGACTAGGCTTTCTTCCTCTAGGCCTTCACTTCTAAAATGCACTGCTTCTAATCACACAAAATGATAATAACCAAACCAAACATTAAGATGCTTGAAGTATGAACCACAACAAAACTTTTATGGTTATAGAAGTGATTTTCCCTTGTATATTTCAAAGCAATCAATCTTTTTTGCATTATGCATATTTCTGAATCAGAGGTGATCCACTTCTGTATTAGTCAGGGTTCTCTAGAGAAACATAACTGGTAGAATATATATATACACACACACACATATGTATACACACACACTTACATACATATACACATATATATATACACACATATATACATATATATATGCTCATTACACATATATACATATATACACATATATACATATATATATACTCACTACATATTAATCCCATATATATGGGATTTATTAAAGTAGCTTACAGGTTATGGTCCAACTATTTCAGTAATTGCAGTTGCTAGTCAGGAATTTTAAGGAAGCAGCTGCTCTCCAGTCCACAAGACTGGATGTCTCAGCTGCTCTTAGTATTGCTGGAATCCTGGAGAAGTAGGCTCTAATACCAGTAAAGTAATAAACTTGCCAGTAAGAGTAAGAGCTAGTAAGGAAAGAGCATGTTCTCCTTTCTTCCATGTCCTTTATATAGGCAGCTGCCAGAAGGTATGGTCCAGGTTTAAGGTGAATCTTCCTACATCAAAAGATCTGGATTTAGGATGGGTCTTCCCACTTCAGATAATTCAATCAAAAAAAAAATTCCTCACAGATGTACCCTGCCTCTTGAGTGTGACTTAATTTCAGATGTACTCAAGTTGACAGTGAAGAATAGCAGTCTCAACTTGTTTGCTCTCTACACAGGATGAAGATGAATGGGAGTCTAGAAAAAGATGAGCCTAGTAACCTGATTGAATCATGTGAGCCGATCTGGGCAAGGCTACAATGCCCCAGTGGAACATGAGTTGATACCACAAGGACTAAGTGGGGATTAGCAAGTACTCAGGATACATATGAGCCACCTTTTGTACAGTAACCAGCTTTAAATTAGGAGAAGGTTGTAGAACACAGAGACATGTGTCTTGTAAGCATGATGTAAAGTACATAGGCTGGCACACTGAAGCAGTTCAAAGGGTATTAACATTCTTACAGCTATGACATGGACTTGCTGACAATTGCTTGAGATGTCTTCAATCTGTCACCCCCATAATGGTTCGCTGCCAATTAAAATGTTTGCTCTTCAGCATTTTTTTTTCAAACATGCAGTTACGTATCCCTTAACAATAGCAACAAACAGAGGCATGTGTCATCATGGGCTTTATTGTTGTGAAAACAACATAGAATATACCTCCAGTACTTTACACGAGGCTACTGCTGACATTGCACGGTGTGAGTGTTATAGAAACTGTTGCTCCATCACTGTGACCCAGCCCTCAACTCAGGTGGACACCTTCTACTCAACCACAGGCCATGGCGTCCCGAAGACCAAGTAGGCTGCTCTTGAATCATCTCCACTCTCTCTGCTCCCTCAGGCCTAATCTTTAGGGTTGTCCTTAGTGCTGCAATAAAACACCAGCTGCAGATTTCCTCACCCCTGTCCATACCTCCTGTGTATCCCACAGACCATAACACCTGGCCTCCCTTGCCCTGTAGTCACTGTGTCCCGTCCCACAACTGGGGCAGAAACCCCCTGCTCAACCACAGGCCATGCCTGCCATATGACCAGATGATGAGGTAGGCTGCTGTGAACCTTCTCTACTCTCCTTGCTCCCCCAGACCCAATCCTCAGGGTCATTTCTAATGCTGTAACAAGCAATCATTCACTGGACACCTCTTCCCCCAGCCTCCAACACCAGCAAGCATTCCCATGAGCATAACAACCAGACAGACCAGTAAAACAGGCAGCACACAGCCCAGACGTGCTCTGAAAATATAGAGAATAAGCAGAAACCAAGCAAAAATAGAAATCCACCCAACAAAGACAAATCCAGAAAACAGCACTTAGACCTAGCATCACCCCAAAGCCAGATGCCTAAACTGCAACATAAGAACACAATCAAGATCAGCCATGGCAATATATTTCCACCAGAGCCCAACTATCTTATCACAACAGGCCCTGAATATTCCAATATAGCTGAAAAACAAGAAAAAGACCTTAAAATCTTTGGAGATGATAGAGATCTTTTAAAAAGAAGTGAATAAATCACTCAAAGAATGCCAGGAAAAAAACAAAACAAACATTTGAAGGAAAGGAATAAAATGGCTTAAGACCTGAAAATAGAAATAGAAACAATAAAGAAAACAAAAACTGAGGGAAATTTGAAAATAAAAAAAAAATTATAGGTGCAAACAAAATAGAGAGACAAGTTTTAATCAACAGAATACAAGAGATGGAACAGAGAATCTCAGACACTGAAGATACAATAGAAGAAATAGATACATAGGTCAAGGAAAATGGTGAATCTAAAAAATTCCTGACACAAAACATCTAGGAAATCTGGGACACTATGAAAAGACCAATCCTAAGAATAATAGGAATAGAGGAAGAAGAATCCCAGCTCAAAGGCTGAGAAAATATTTTAAGCAAAATTATAGAAGAAAAAAATTCCTAACCTATAATGCCTACTTTTATAGGCATCTTGCCTATAAAGGTACAAGAAAGTTACAGAACACCAAATAGATTGGGCCAGAAAAGAAAATCCCCTTACCGCATAATAATCAAAAGACTAAACGTACATAACAAAGAAAGAATACTAAAGCTGAGGGAAAAATAGACCAAATAACATATAAAGGCAGACCTATTACACCTGGCTTATCAATGGAGACTCTAATAGCCAGAAGGTCATATACAGATGTCTGTAGACTCTAAGGGATCACAGATGCCAGCCCAGACTACCATACCCAGCAAAACTTTCAATCACCGGAGATGGAGAAAATAAGGTATTCTTTTAAAACTTTTATTAGTAAATAGGACTACATCAGTCATTTTTTATATAAATTGTCAGTTTCTAAAGAGGATAAATCATTAGTATAAGATGGAGAGAAAGAATTTTCTAAGGTTGAAACTTAAATATTTCCTGAAATACCTAAAACTTAGGGACTATGTCTGAACAACCATCTGGTCAACAGTACCCCAGTTCTAGAGGTTCTCTCCACGTGGAAGACCCTGAGAAGAGCCAAGTTTCCTCTTTTTCTTGTACAACTTAACATATCACTTAGGTTGTCTTTGGTATTGTCTATTCTGAGGAGATGAAGTTTTGAAAATGAAAGGACTACGGAGAATACCCATATTCCAAACAAAATTTTGGATATTCAAACAGGTTCTTTGTGCCTTCAGAATCTAAAAAGGATTCCTCATAGGGCCTTCTGGCTTCTAGGGCAGAAAGTTTTGGAGATTTGTATTGGGTTTAGGTGATTAGTTCTAAGTTACAGTCACTTGTCTTAGACTTTTTCAAATTTACTGTATTATGATTTCTGAACTCAATTGATGTATTAAAGAAGCATTCAGGTCAAGTACCAACAGGGTAAACATAGACTGCTACCTTGGTAAGAATTCTCCAAGGTGATCTAGTGGAGCCAGGTAACACTTTATCTAGTCTCTGTTCACAGCATTCAAATCCATTAGGGAAAAGGAGATTGCCTCAATGGGGAAGGCCAGAGTCATGTGTCAACAATCTATATATTGTCATATGTCACTTTAATTTCATTGTGTTTTCTGACTGAAAACCCAGTATGATTTCTCAGAAGCAGATAAGGATCCTGAGTCTGCTCCAATATATTACTTAAAACATGGAACCACTGATTATTTAGACTTGATAAACTTTGTGGGTGGTAAGTCTCTTAATAAGATCTTATGAAATTATTATATGGAAGATACAAATACTTAAATACCCTTAAGAAGGACATAGGCATCTAAGATAGCTCCTGAGGCTCATCTACCCCAAAGAAAGTCCTTCAGATCTCCCACACTCACTTGTACAACCAAGTGCAGAAAATTCAATGTTTGTTCTTCAGAGTCATGATTAAGGCAGTGAGGTCTTGCTACTTCCTAGACTCTTGCAAAAATCATGGGGGAATGGAGAAAGTTTTTCCCAAACACATCCTTTCCTTAGCATTTCCTAATGGAGTCCTGTTTCAGAATGAAATCCTGTAGTGACACTTAGTCCATTCTTCTTATTCAAGTTACACCTATGCCCGTCATAGTTTTGTTTTGCAATATGCTTATTTACCAATCGATTGCAGAATGTAAACACTAATACTAACTTCAAATCACAAACCCTTTAAACCATTGTTTTATTTTGGTGCATTTCAGAAGACTCATTTGCTTTTGCATTAGCATTTCACTGTACATCCGTTTTTGAGCATCTGTGTATCAACAGACACAAAGCTCACTGCTGTTCCTTCAGAAACCAGCAGTGATGAGCTGCACATTGTGTGTGCAGACAGATCTTCACTTTTACCTCCATCTTAAGCCTCTCAATGCCTTTCTCAATACTGTCATCTTGGTCTTCTGCACTACCTTCTTTTTTCTATAAATAATATTCAGGAGTAGTTATGAAATTAGATGCAAGAAAAAAATGTCCTGAATTTACCACATGTCAACCAACCAGGAAGGCTATCCCCTTTTCTTCTGCACTCTCTGAACCCTATTTCAATATTGCTGTCACAAATCAGTGGCTTCTTTGTGAATTGATCATTCTAGTGATTGTGGATTCTCAGGGTCAGGAATAATGTGATGTTCTTTTTCTGTGTTCTACCTTTACAGTTACATAGAACACTTTTAGTTACCAATAGGTACTGTGACAGATATCAATACTGCTAGGGTGAGAGTGGAACCCTATTTTGCTTATGCAAAGTTAGGTTTTGTTAGCAAAGAATCAACAAGAGCTGACTGACTTTGTTGATTGGATTGTTCAGAAAGCAATTGCTTTATTAGATATTCTATCTGAAACAACTGCCTACAAAGAGCCACGCTGTGACTTAGAGACTCACTTTGGTTCTAGTATCGATTCTCTATAGTTAAGTATGGTACTGTCAACAATGTGACCAAGATGCTGTATTTCCTGATCTATGCTGACATATTTTCTGTTCAGATATTGGCCAAATACCAACTATAGGAGGATCTCTGAGCCTTATTTTGGGAGAAACAAGACAGTAGTTTTAGCAGACTTGGCTAATGTCTGAACAGAAACCATAAACATAATTTCTACTTAGTAAGGAATCTGTGGGGCTAGCAGGTGGTACTGCACGCCTTTAATTTCAGCACTTGGGAGGCAGAGGCAGTCAGATCTCTGTGAGTTCGAGCCTAGCCTGGTCTACAAATTAAGTTCCAGGACAGTCAGGGCTATTACACAGAGAAACCCTGTGTTCAATTCTAGTGACCACAGCTTCAAGCTCCATGATCAGTTTCACCGATGGAGTCAGAGACACTGAAGTCACAGAGGCAGATGGTTCTTAAGTCTCCTTTTTACTCTGCAATATTGAAAGGTGCTTAGACTTATTTTCAAAAGAAAATTTGATATGTAGGGATCTGAAAACACGGGCAGAAGAGAAAACAGATGATTATTATGCTCTTGATTCAAATCACATAAAAGTAAATTTCGTTCTGGTCCTCTATTCTTTGATTTTATTTGGCACAGAGGTGATCATGCCATGTCACTTTTGTGATTTTAACAAACACTAATTGCAACTTTTTAGCTTGTAAATGATAATAGTAAGTTATGTAATTTTTATAATTGTATTAAACATTTTATGCATTGATCCATGCTTAAAATCTTAAATGTTCTTCTAAAATCTCAGAAAATTGATTGAATTTTGGATTTCTACTTCCCATCTTTCAAAAACAATAGAGTGCATACTTGGGGTCAATATGTCCTCTGCTCCAGATGTTTCAGCTTATTCTACAGCTGAGAATATTTTAATGTATACTAATATCTCAAGATATTCCAAGTACTCATATAATATTAAAAGCTTAGATTTATGTCGAGATTGTATACTGAGTAAATTTTCCAGAAGTTTAGCTGTATTAATATATTTAATCATGAAATTCTCATAACACTGTTACAAAGTAGAGTCTACATATTTCATGGATGATGAAAGAGATGCACACAAAACTTAAAGTTACCAAGGTCACACAGCTCCTAAGTGTCAAAACTCAGGAAAATCTCAGCAGCTTATTTCTAAAGCCCACCTTATGACTCTTTTGCTCCATCTAAAAATGCAAATCAATTCAGTCATTAGCTACATTTTAATAATCATCTTCAGCAGACTTTTATTTAGAAAATGTTTTTTTAAAGCTAAATTAAGTGTGCTTTCAAATTTTGTGTAAACTGAATTCTGTGGTAGAGAGCTAACATTTCTGAATCCTCTCAAATAAATTCAGCCTATTACCCTTGACTTCATTTTTCCAATCTCAAGTTGTCTCCCTGTTCCATAAAGTTTTGCCTTGACACCTCTACTCCCCATTTTTTCCCAGTTTTCTGTCCTGACCATTGACACTGGTGGATAGTCCAGATCTGTGTGTCAATTTCTACATGAGTGCATCTAGTTAAACTATTAGGAGGTGAGCAACATCGATGTTCATAAAGGAAGGGGGGGTTGGAATAGCCAGGTGTGTAGCAGAAATGCTTCACAGAAGAAGGCATATTCACACTGGACCATGCGAAGACCATGAAGTCTAGACTAGATGAGAGATGGTGCTGGATAGGGAAGATCTATCCAAAATGCACACACCTTCACCTTTCTTCCCGGCTAGCCATGTGACAATAATTCTGCCCAGACTCAGAGCCACTGCTGAAGCACAACTGTTAACTCCAGTTTCTTCATTCTGTCTAGCTTTCTTTAACTTTTGTTCTTGTTTATGACCCAAATTTAGTAGTTATAACAAGTTATAGCCAACATTTTAGTGCATCTATTACAGTTGATCTAGGTCATAGCTTGCTTTCCAAAGTTGAAATAAATAAATGACTGCGCTGAGGTGATGTTTCAGTTAGTAAAGGACTTGATATGTGATCTGTAAATGTGAGGATCTGAGCTAAGACCCCCCGCCCCCAGAATTTACCTAAAGATGGCTATGGCAGCACAAGTCTATTATCCTAGTGCTTCTACAGTAAGATGGGATGTGGAGACAGGAGTACCTCAGGAATCTTGTGGGTGAGTTAGTTGAGTAGGTATAGCTACACATAACAAGAGACCCTGTCTCAGACAAGGCAGAAGGGAGTGACTGACATGTGAGTAAGGTTGTTGTCTGACTACCACACATGTGTTCTGTCATGCTTCTATTCTCTCTCTCTCTCTCCATAAATATATATATTACACACACACACACACACACACACACACACACATACACACACACACACACACACACAAATAAATAATAAATTCTGGGCTTGGAGTTAGAGGTCCTATACATGCAGAGCTGGATGATGCTGGTGACATTTCTGAGTTTGCAGTTGACATAGGCCTTAGGCCACTGAAACCCATCGCTCTAATTCTGAGATACATGGATACATGTAGTAGAGTGAAGCTGATGAACTGATAAAGTACAGAATGAGAAATAAAGTGCTTTTTCTGCCCTTAAGACAGATTCCCTTGAGCCATCCTGAAGATAGAAGTATACATCAAATTATTTTCTGAAATGTTCTCCAGATGCTGATGTTGCTGTGGGGCCCTAATTCTCCACATTGCCCTTGCTTTGGAACAGGGTCCTTTTCAGTACATATGGATTCTGTGACTAAATAAAGTTAGCAGCTTAATTCATTACAATAATATATTTATTAAATCTTTCATTTCAAATAAATCTTGAGGCTTGGCCACTGGTGCATAGAGTCTTTATAAATACAATTAGTATACTGCCTACTTTTTGGAATGGGATCAAACAAAACAAGGAAAATAAGATTACATCAATCAGAAGGAAATGGTTGGACTCTGCATTCAGCAAATGAGTTTGTGCTGTTTTTATCAGTAGAAACCCAAGTAAGTAACCCACTGAGGCTTGGAGCCAAAGGAAAGTTTGGGCATCAACTGCCCCACTTCTGGTACTTTTTGAAAAGAAGATGAAAACTCTTAAAATCAAGCCACACATCTATGATAAGCTTTTAAATAGGTCTGATTTTGTTTAGCTTCCAGACGGGTCATTTGCATGCCACCCCTGTAGGGGAGTCAGTGAATACTACAATGCATAAATGGATCGTGAGTGTCATTTAACAAAACAAAAAGCACTTGGCCTTACAAGGAGAGGGCATGCCTTAGATTTGCGAGGATAGGGATTCATTTTCTATAACATGATGAGGGGTGTCTTGTTATAGTATGAACATGTTGATTAGGTACAACATGGTTTTAGCGGTACAAATACAAGATACTTGGAGTTCAGACTATGATGTACTGTGGGGAAAATGGATATGTTCTTCTTTATGGATAATATCCACTAGAGTGAAGTAGAAATATAAACTTTCCAGAGCAGCTGGTAAAGGCACCTCAGCTACTGAAAGAGTTATGGTTATAACATGTTGAAAGAGACAGGTAAGAGGGAAGTGTTATCAAGTCCCTGTTCCCTGCAGTGTGAAGGAAGTCCTGAGCTCTTCCCCATTAGCTACCCAAGTCTCAGTGAATTGTGTTACACTGAATCAGAAACTTTTATGTGAAAATTATCTGGGTCAGCAGAAGCTGAGTTGGCAGGTCTACAAAGAGTTCAAAGATCACCATAGGGAACAAAGCGTCAGAGAGAGGAGGATTGGAGAGAGGGTGATGAAGTGGGCCAGGACAATAACAGGCCTCATCTCTGCCAACCCCATTTTCCGTGACATCTGGGCATCTGCAAGGTAGCCAACTTCACAGATCCTTGAAGTATGTATAGCCAAATGTTAGCATGGAGACAATGCTCCACATAGTGCACATGGCAGAACTAAAAAAGTAGTTTTGATGCCATCATGGGTGCCCATGAAAAACACATTCATCGCTTTGCAAAATTGTAAGCTCAAAAACACAAAGAAATAAAAGTTTCATAAGCAAGTTATCCTGGCTTTTGTTCACAAGGCAGGCATGAAGGTATCCT
The DNA here is from genome assembly GCF_949786415.1 of Peromyscus eremicus. NCBI lineage: Eukaryota > Metazoa > Chordata > Mammalia > Rodentia > Cricetidae > Peromyscus > Peromyscus eremicus. The sequence goes on from NC_081435.1 coordinate 16,405,895, forward strand.
GATTTCAAATCCACAGTGTCAGAAATGAAGAAGCATCAATAATCAACACTTGAATCCTTAAGGAAAAGACATAGATTAAGCATCCATCTATTAACTTAAATGTCAAACACTCAACACACTGAAGCCTCCAGATCAAAAGACAAAAGGGCTTACTTTTCTGGACCAATGAGCTTTCCACTTTGCTACAATTTTGATCTCATAGGAGTCAACTTAATTTGAAGCAAATTAATGAAGAAGAAACATTTGAACTGGCAAATGATATAGAATGGCTTTGATTTAAAGAGATATTGACTCACCTATGAACTAGAGCAATGACCACCATGGCAAGAAGTTTCCAAGAGTGCAAGGGTGGTATTTGAATCTTAAGGGTAACCAACAGCTGTCTAATTGAATTTAAATACTTCTCGGAAAGGGGAATTCATGCCTGACACTTTGAAGCTAACTAACTAGTCATTGCTGGTGAGGTCATTGACCCTAGAGGAGAACTTACTGCTGCCACTTTCCTAACCCAGTATGACTTCTAACTGCATTCTAAATCCTTATCCTTAGACCCATAAATAAGCACAGCTCTCATCGCTCATTTAAAAAAGGTCCTTTCAGCAGTAAGCAGAGACCATTACAGAAATGCTTAATTGATCAAAATACAGAGAACATCTGACCATGGGTTTGTCATTTCCAACTGATGCTTTTACAGCACAAGGTATTTTCTTTATAACTAAGGCCCAGGTAACACTTTGGAAGATACATAAAAATTCTAACAGTCAGAAGACCAGGACATGTGTCGTGATAATGACTTCTATATATGACAGGGACACTATACCTATGAAATTCAAACAATATGCTCATCTAAAAAAGATCCGCACAAGAGCAATGCCAGCTAACAAACCAACATGGTTTGGGGGACTATCACAAGTCCCCACTAACAGTTAAAGAGTTATGGGCAATTAATGGGCACTAGAATGGGGAAATCAGTTTTCTTTAGGAAGAAAACCCCTGTAGGTTATCCAATCCCCAAAACTTACCTCTAAACACCTAAAAAATGGGCAAAACTAAGTGGATTCATAAGGCTGTTTGTGTGTAAGTGTATGTATATAAAAATAATTTAAAAAGTTATAAATTTGAGAGGGAGTGGGTAGGAGAATAGGAGGAACTAGAAGGTGCAGGAGAATCATTGAAGATGATGTAAATACAATGCAGATATATGAAATTCTTACAAGATTAAAAATTAAATTAATTTTTTATATACAAAGGATACCTGTCACATTGAGAAAATTTTAATGAGACAGAAAGGCACAGGGTATACATTTGAGGGATACAAATTTGCTGTCTGTGTTTGCTATGAGGACACATCTGACAAAATGGAGCTTGCTGTGCAAACCTTTGCTTGTGGGAGTTAAATCTGATAGTGTTAAACACCATGAAGACCTGCTTGAACTTTCATGGTCCTTGTAGTTTTGTGAGGCTATGAGCCGCAAAGAATGAAAACATATGACCTTCATGAAAATCTCTTTCTTTCCCCACTTCTCAGTGGCAATAGGACCCTAGGGGCCTGGGGCACATGTTATTCCAGTGCAGGCCATGCTGATGACATTTCTATAGATTTTTTTCTCTTTCTCAAAGAATCAAAGATACAAGTACTAGGAAAGACCTATTGCTCCTTCTTTGGTTCTCCAGAGTCCTTGAGAATCACTTCCAAAGTTCTCTCCTGTTATGTCCAATACAGTTTTAAATAAACCAGGAAATGAAGTACTCTTCAGAGCCTTTGGAGAGTTCTGCTGTAATTTAATACATTTGTTATGTAGGAGACTTCCTACAAAATAAGCTTGCTGCAAAGGAAAAACTACCGACTTCCTCTTTGTAATTTCCTCTCAATTATTGACTGAGATCTCTCTGCCACCAAAAGAACCTCATACTGCCCGTGGCTTTGTTAACCATCCAGTTGGCAAATGGGATCTTTTTCATTTTCATCTTCTAGTGGAAGGTTTGTCACCATTTGAATAATTATCAAATGATAACGCTTGGGTTTTGATTTGGATAAATGGATTACTGGGAATGGGGGTGGGGAAGAGGGCATACTTGGGAGGAAGCTAGTCCTCAGTTCTCAGGTAAGTGCACACACTGCATTTCCCCCACCTGCGGAGACTACATTGTGGTTAAAACTCTGTGCTTTCTAAAACAGTTTGTGATAAGATGAAAGAAAGCAGTCCTGTAAAGGCTTTGTATGTGGGCTCAGATGAATCCAGTTCGTCATCACAGACCGTGTGCCTTCCCATGTGCATGTATGCATGTGTGTACTTATAGTTATATGTAGTTATATATTTTGTTTCTTACTAAGGGAATGGTTCAATAGAACTATCTGCTTTAAAGGATGAGCCTGACTGATTACTGTAATTCATAGGGCCTTAATTAGCTGCACAAACCATTAGCTACAATTAGACTATTATAAAACACTTGATGCGCTATGTCAACCATGGGGCCTCATTTATTCTTGTGGCAGGGATCAGGGATGGGGGAGGGCAAGCACACTACACCACCAAGCATGCTAATAAAGAATGATTTTTGATTTAAGATGTTGCCGATAGTGCCTCAAAATTAATCTCAATAGCTGTCTAATTTGTGTCGGTAGATGGTATATTTATTGTAAAATGACACCAAAGCTAAATGAGTTACCTGCAGCAGGAGTGTTAATGTCAGTGCCTGGAGATCAGACTCCATATGCTGGGGCTCTCAGAGTCACTGGTGCTGAGTGTTCCCAGTGGACCATTTGGCCTCATCTGTCTCTGAAATCTCTCTCAGCAAGCTGACTTCCACTTTATGATGTTTAAGTAATAGTAATACAAAGAAAGAAAAAGGACAAAATGGAGAGACAGTTCCTGGCATAGAGAGAGATAAAAAGAACAGAGGTAAGAAAATGAGAGAGAGAGAGAGAGAGAGAGAGAGAGAGAGAGAGAGAGAGAGAGAGAGGAGACATGGCATGGAGGTGCACCAATTATAGCCTTCTGGAGTAAAGATTAGCTCTAGACAATTATGGAAATAAAGAACAGAGGTGGGCCTGAGGTGTTCACCAATCTCCCATTAAGGAGAAGAAATGAGAGTAAGTCGATAGTGAGTAACAGTCTTCCTTCAGGCACATAAAGAGAAATACCATTGTCCCCTACTTACTCTAAGACTACTTGATAGGGGTATTTCACATTTACGTGGAGTGCTGCAGCCTTAAAATGCGTTCACATTCTTTACACATCTTCAGCAAGCGTGGGAGTCAGCAACAGCTGAGAAATAAGCTTGCATTCAGATCCATAGAACAAGGCTGCTGTTTAAGGTTTTGGTTTTAGTAAACAACAATGGGAAAAAGCTGAGACTAAGTTGGTGTTTTTAATAGAGACCATATATGTAATGAGTGATTCCAGAAGTCACAGTGAAGTGAAGGAAGAAAAGGAGGAAGGAGAAGGGGAAGAGGGGGCAGATAAGAAGGAGGAGAAGGAAGAGGGTGAAAAGGAGAGGAAGGTGGACGAAAAGAAAGAAGATGAAGAGAAGGAGGAGGAAGAGGAGGAATAGACAGTTCTTGGTTTTTTGTTTTTTTTTTCTGAACTTGATAGATTAGAAATTAGAAGTCAGGGGAAAGAGGAGACTTTTTGTCCCGAAAAATCTCCCTAGGTAACTATGACCATAAGCCATGTTCTCAAATCCTTAGCTACACCAGTCTCTCTTTTCATAACTAACTATAATCATGGGTAAAATTTAGTCAGTTGCTAGACCCAAGCATAGCATGTTTGACTCAGCAGGTCAAAAGTCTGAAAACAGACACTTCTGATGAATTTTGGTGAGTTTAACTGCTGATGGTTTGAGAACCATCAGCCTAAGCCAATATGCCTGAGCATTGGGTATGTGTCACAATTACCTTTGAGTCTTTTGAAAATACAATGTTAATTTCTCCATCTACCTAATTAAGTCAACAATTCTGAGATGGAACTCAAATAGTTGTAGTTTAAAAAGTCTACCCTGAGTCATCCCTGTGTGTAGGATGGAGATACTGTTGTCTGAACCTCTACTTAGTACAGTCCAACCAGCATCAATTATGTGTAAGATAACTATTAATGCTCTGTATATAACAAGACTTATTTATATTACAGGCTCAATTTAGACACAAGCATTTTAATTTATTTATTCATTTACTTATTTTGCTGATCAAGAAGCAAATGTTCTTTTAATAGAAAAGGCTAAAAATTCAAAGTATTCTTAGCTACTGAGTTGGTCATTTTAGGAAAACATTTTTCTCCCTCAAACTTTGGTCAAAGAAACATTTGCCTCAGAATAAATCCTGCCAATTTCAAAACATAGATTGAGAAGTCCTGCCTCAAATGATCTAGTCTAGTATGTGCAAGGTGTGGCTCATAATACTGGATAATTTTGTGTGTCAACTGGATACAAGCTAGACTCATCAGAGAGGAAGTAGCCTCAGTCAAGGAAATGCCTTCATGAGATCCAGCTGTAAGGCATTTTCTCAATTAGCCATCAATGGTGGAGGACCCAGCCCATGGTGGGTGGTGCCATCTCCAGCCTGGCAGTGCTGTGTTCTATAAGAAAGAAAGCTGAACAAGGCATGAGGAGCAAGCCAGTAAGTAGCACCCATCTATGGCCTCTGCACATCAACTCCTGCCTCCATGATCCTGCACTGTTTGCAAACAGCAATGTTGAGGTATAATCGAAATAAACTCCTTCCTCCCCAACTTACATTATGATCATGGTGTTTTGTTGCAGTAATAAAAACCCTAACTAGGACACTCATGATTTCGAGGACTTGGCTGAGTTACATCACTGACTTGTTGGCCCAGTACCATTGCTAAACAAACTCAAGTACTGAAGACTTCCTTTGTATGTGTTTTTGAAGCATGTTTTGATAGTGTATCATTAGTATACCATGGATAGTTTTAGTCTGAGGTATCCGTGAATACATGTCCCTTTTCATGACTAAAGGTCCTTATGAACAACACAAGAAAGAGTTACTTATTATCTTTTGTAATAGAGAATTTGTTGGGGTTAGGATTGCTACAATAACAAATCCCGCAGTGCATTAGGGATCAACAACAATGAAACTAATTTAAGCAAAGTTAATAACAGTTCAAGGGAGAATTTCTGGTCAGTCTGGAATTTTCTTCCACTGACAACAGTGGTTAAGTAAGGTCCTTCATGGTTAGCAGACCACCATCGTTTATAATTTCCATGGGACCTCCACTTGGGCCCAGAGAAGCGAGAGAAGGCAGAGAGTCAGTTGAGGAGAACCACCCATGTTTACACACATAGCCCCCAAAGTGACATTTCCACTTCTATTCCCATTTTATGGGCCATAATCTGTGAGATGCCACACTCAACAACAAGTCACAAAATGGGATAATACATTTTTCTAAGATAGGGAGATGGATTTGTTGGTAGTCTTAGTTAGGTCCTGGGGTAGGGGATCAAGTACAGTAAAAGATGAAGAGACCAACACAACGGAAAAGAGAAGAAGAGGACAAATTTTACATTTAAAACCTCTAGAAGTAGTCACATGCAATGCTAGATAAAAGTTTGTACTTCAGTTATGTGAATTATTATGCTTTTTCTTAGATAAATGTTGTAGAGTATACTTCCTTGACATTAAAGAGATCACAGAAGAGAAATAAATAGGATGTTTTCAATGAAGATGATACAGTGTCTGATTCAAAGATATATAATATTTAAATGTTTCTCTCAACCTGCTATGAATTTTGTGCTTTGCTCATTAAGGCAAAATTTGACCGAACAGTTAAATCTATTGTGGGACATCTTGCACAGCCTTGATGCAGGAGAGGCGGCTTGGACCTGCCTCAACTGAATGTACCAGCCCTTGCTGACTCCCCAAGGGAGGCCTTACCTTTTTGGAGGAGGCGACGGCTTTGGTTTGAGGACAGCGAAGGTTGAGAGGGAGCAGGGGTAAGGGATGAAAGGGGGAATCTGTGTTTGTTATGTAAAATAAATAAAAGATTTCTTAGTAAAAAAAATGTATGCTGTAGGATGTTCTGTATGCTATGAATGTGTTGCTCTGATTGGTTGATAAATAAAATGCTGATTGGCCAGTAGTCAGGCAGGAAGTATAGGTGGGATAAACAGACAAGGAGAATTCTGGGAACAGGAAGGCTGAGGAGGAGACACCAGACTGCAGTCCAGGGAGCAGCATGTAATGGCACAAGGTAAAGCCATGAAACATGTGGCAACATATAGATTAACAGAAATAGGCTGAGTTTAAATGTAAGGGCTAGTCGATAGTAAGCCTGAGCTAATGGCCAAACAGTTTTAATTAATATAAGTGTCTATGTGTTTACTTGGGGGATGTGAGTAGGAGAGATTTGTCCCGACCACAGGCCGGCTAGGACACAGGAAATTTTCCAGCTATAAGTGTGTGTGAATATTTAGTTAAAATTTCCCCCACTGTTGGTAGAATTTTGCAAAGATGAAACGAACAGCTAAGGAGATGGTGAGCTCATTCCCTTGGTTTCGGTCTGCTCTCCTCTAGTCTCCTTCTACTCACTCCTGGGGTCTGTGTTTGCTCACTCCTGATGTTTCTGTTCACTCTTCTTAGTTCCTATCTGCTCTTTCCCTTAAGCTCTGTCTGCTAACTCACCTGGTGTATATCTGTGTACTCTGCCAGGGTCCCTTTTGCAGTTCCTGGACAGTTTCCAACATAACAATAACAGAACCGAGATTAAAAACTTGGAGATGAATAATTGGAAGAGTGGAAAACTCATGGCCTGAGAATATCTGAGAAGAAAAAGGAATGCTGGTATCACAATACTAGTATACTAGTATAGAATGGTAGTATCACACACGTGAAAAAGTGATGTTTAGGCACCATAAAAGATCATAAATGACAGCCAGCATTTGACTTCCAATCTAAAGTATTCACTAGGTAATGCTATAAGCCAGAAAGCAAGCCAGAACTTGAGGGTACACTGACTCCATTCTGAATGGTGACCTCAAAATTTTCCAGTTCCCAGATGAGATTAATCCTATAGTTTGCCAGAGAAGTGTTTTTGAAAACATTCTATTGGTTAATGAAATCAGGAAGAGAAAGCAACCTGGCTTCTCTGATGTCTGTTAATGTCAGTGAAGCTCCTCACAAGTCTTACACAGGAATTTATATCTTCTCATCCAGTTCACTTCATAGGTGTGTTGAGCATAATGTACTTCCCTCTTACTTCTTCTCTTACTCCTCCTCATCTATCTTCTCTCTCTCTGATTATGTCTCACCATATCATATACATAACATACATCATAATGTACTTGGAATAAGCCATTCATTGTATTTTAATCTTTCTTTAATTTATATACACAACTGTAACAACATTTATCACTTCTGGGATGAGAAGGTGCATCTAGCTCTGCAGGAATTCTGGAGACTGAGAGCTAGCTCCTTCTCCATACATCCTCAAAAATGTATTTTAATGCATAGACTGCAAAAAATCTCTTAAAGGAATAATTTAACTAGCAGAACTATTATCTATATTTGTGTATAATGTAATATGTAATGTATATGTACTTGGTCACCATTCAAGGAGATAAATTTGTATTTGAAGCAGGTAAAAGCTAAGAATGAATGGAAAGCACTTTTCAGTATCATAGTGCTAATGTTATTCAGTCAAAGTTAGTCAGGGTTGAAAAAGTGATCTGGCCGATACCTGACTTCAAAACTGAGTAAACTGAGTCTTGGAATAGTGATGGTCTGTGAACCACTATTTCCACAGTGGAAAAACCATCCCCCATCCTAGGAATGAGCTGTTGTGGTAGGATGACTTCAAAGCTACCTCTCAATTTCTGTATGCAATATTAGAAGAAATGTCTGGAGTTCCCATTCTGTTTATGGTCAATGCCATATACACAACTTAGTCATTCTTATGTTTGATAAAATTATTATATAAATCATGACAGAAGGAAACAAATTTAAGGATAATTTTTGTTTTACTAATCGATGTGTGACATTTTTTTTTTTTTAAAAAGCAAGCTCTCCTCGTGTAAGCAGAAGGCCTAGTTTCCAGAAACCTTTCAACATTCTTGTGAGCTGGTGAAATTCAAGCAGAAGTACAAATGGAGGAAACTATTAATAGTCTGTGAGGCACACCAGCAGAATTCATGATGTAGAACTGTCCCTCTTGGTAATCTTTTAACTGTAAAAGCACCTTACTAAAATTAATTCCAAGTCAATAGTGTTTATTTCCCTCCTCTAACCTCACCCAGATGTGAAAAGAAGAGTAAACACGAAAGTGGAAAGTGTGAAATCAGCCCTAATTTTCAGCCTCTGCTCAGAAACTATGCCACTTCTCTATAATTACGGCTAAGAACGTAATCCCAACTTCAAGAGATAACATTTAGAAATAATACCCCCTGGACGTGGATGTCTACTCTGTAAATCCAGATTATCGAAGGCCACCTCACAACCATCACACAACGTGGGCTCCTGTGTCGATGGACGTCAGAGATATTGCCAGAGGTGGGAATTATCAGTTCCTCCTGCACGGAGCCAGTCGATCTGCCACTTTCAAGTGGTAATATCTGCAGTTGCTGAGCGCAGGAAGACCAGGTACAGAGGCTGCGGGGAAAAAACACTGCCTCTCTTTGTGAGACCGTACTCAGCCCTGATAAATTCATTTAATGCAATATTTTTGCTTCCTCTTGTTCTGAAAGAAAAAAGATCCCTCTGATCCAAATTTATCACAATCGAAATAAAAAATGTAAAAGATCAGCATAAAACATTTAACAGCAACAGTTAATAATGTATATGATAACATATTGCACTAATATATTGACAAATGTGGCAATAAAGTATTAATGTGATTATGTATCATCCAATATACCAGCCATCCATCCTCTCTTCTGTTCCAGTTTGAAAACAAAGAAAATCCAGGGACTCTGCATCAGAGATGGAGACTCCAAGTGTGATTTCAATTAAGCACATCTCTGAGAAACTGTGCCCACAAGCTCCCAAGAAGGCAGGTTGTCGGGTTGATTAGGACAAAGAGCCTTCAGGAGTGGTAACAGACACCACAAGAAAATGACTTCCATATTTCAATCGAAATCTGGAAATCAGATCTGACCAGCACTGGGAGGAGAAATCAGTGAGGTTTTTGTTTTTTGTTTTTGTTTTTTTCAACAGCCCCTCCTTACTAATCCAGAATCCCCCTCCTTCCTGGTCCAGAATCTTGTGTCCATCCCTAGGGTTACAAGATGCAGTGGTTACTTTTATATGTCAGGCTTACTTGAGATACAGATGGCAAATACAGCCTAAACACTCACCCATCTGTGGCTGGGGATGTAGTTTGAATATAGGATTAAAGTCCATGATCTGTTGACTTTAAGGAGCACCTGCTGTTCTAGATGGTCTGGGAGGTTTGACTTCCTGCTAAGACCTTAAGTGCATAACTAGATCTTCCCTGAAGCCTATGCTCTGCATTTTAGGCTATTGGTTGACATGCCCAGCCCATCTTCCCTGCCTGTTTGCCTGCAGATTGGAGGTTTCCCTAACAGGCCTCTACAATCCTGCAATCCAATTTTTCATAATTCTGTAAAGCTATGGCCCCAACTGCTTGGTTTTTGTTTGTTTGTTTTGTTTTGTTTTGTTTTTGTTTGTTTGTTTTTGCATGTGTTTTGTTGGGGAGATCTAAAGTTTCAAGAAGTCTTGAATTTTTGGTGAACTCAGATAACAACATACACCATTGATTAACAACCAAAAAATGTCTTCTCATCCTATTCCGTTATCTTTTTGAAAGACTCATGTCAAAATGATGTGAAGACAGAATGGGGGAGAAAAACTGGACCTTGCATGGAGTAAAATGTTACAAAAGCTCTCTCATTTATTACTCTATTTGACGTGGGACAAATATTCTCCCAATCTTCAGATAGACTATACCTGAATAGTTTTAAAAATGTTATCTGAAAAGCAAATGGCAGTAAACTGCCGTGACTACTGATAAAATGTCCTCTCTGAGAATGGTGTGCTCAACATCATTTTTACAGTAGCCCTATGTTTTTGTTCCTTTTCCAGAAGACTGATGGTTTCCGTAACATTTTACCCAGATTTGGTGGCAAAGGCAGAATTAAGTGTAATGTTTCAAGGCCAGGTAGCCCAGCTAAACACTAGCCAACATATCCTGCTTTATTCTTTGGATTATACTTTCAGTGAGCTTATTTTCCTCCTGAGTTCTCCAATCAACAGTGAGTAGGAGTTTAATTCCACAATGTCACAGAATTACTTAGAGTCTCTTTTTAAACCTGTTGGTTCTGTGCTGGATATTGAGATCATTGGACCTGATGCAATTCCTACTGAGGAAAAGCGCTCCTCCATTAATCATCCCATAATCTCGGTTATTGCTTTTGTCCTTCTGACACGGATGCTTCCCCAAAAAGATATTGAACCAATAGTTTATAGCTATGCTGACGTTCAGGGAGTTCTTTATTTCACTCTTGAAATGACCTAGAGCTCACTGCTTTACTCCAAGGTGCCAACAAGACCTCTTTAACCAATACATGGCTGGTGTGGAGATTATGTGGTCCCTTTCATCTGTTTGGAAGATGAGTAGGGATTGTAAAACTTTCAAAGACAAGACCTACAAGCTAAGGCAACTTCTCAGTTCTATAAATAGAGGAGAGAGGAGAAACTTGTATCTATTTTTTCAATATGTTAGCACTTGTTAAATGAAAATGACTTTTATTTATTTATTTGTTTTTAAAATTCGGCTGACAACATTGAGTAATCATAATCAGCTTTCCTGCCAGCTTACCAGAATCACCATGTTTTGTTTGTTTGTTTGTTTGTTTTCTTAATGGGGAACCTACATGACTCTACTGTTGAGGATATAATATACAAAAAATATGGATGCTCCATGAAAGAGAGATGGCATCTCACCCTTCTGTAATCTCTCTGTAATGTTGCTACAGATAGTCATAAGGTCTTTGGTTCCTGAACTTTTCACATCATTTGAGAAGGTGAAGCTTTTGAAAGGTCATCTGATTGATCCAAGATATCAGTTAGCAGCACCATGCCTTATTCATCCTTCCCATTCTTCCATGTATCCTGAATTTGGAACAAAGAAAAAAATGTATTCTTTTCACTTATGGGATCTTGATCAAGCTATTTAGCATGTATTTGCCTTATTTCCCTACATCCATAAAATTAGCATAACATTAATACCTACTTCATGGGTAATGAACCTTAATGGGGGATAAGAGATGGCACATTCTTCGGGCAAGGAATCTCACAAGGGTTTCTTAGATGTATGGTAGTTGTTCAGACCTTTATTTGTTCCCAGAACAAGACAGACACTTATTCTAGATGCTTATTGTATCTAACACATACAGCCATTTTATATCACCATTGTTCTTGTTTTTGGTATCTACTAAAAGTTACCTCTCAAACAGATACTATCTTTTCTATCCAAATGCTCAAGCCAGTAGGAAAGTTATTGAGTGGATTGTATAACAGAGAAATCATAAATAATCTTTGGTGTCAGATGTATAGTAAGAGCTCAATAAATGTTAGCTTGTAACAATCAATAAATGAAAAATGTTTTTACTTGTTTCTTAACCCCTAAATAGATAATGTAATTTAAAATTATGTCTTTATACCTCACAAACCTATAATACAGAAGAACATTAATTATTATAGACTAAATGATAAAATGAGTTAATAACTTAATGCCTAGCATGTATGTCCATTATTCTTTTGTAGTTATTTTTTGGAAAACACCAAAGAAATAAATATTCTTAAGCAGGAAAAAATATCAAGAAACAAGTAAACACTTTCCTCAAAGGCTCAGTTGAAGAAATTTCTACAAATCTAAAAATTGATACAAAGCAATAAGGCAACTCCCTGTTTTAAAACATTCAGATTAGTTGACTACTGCTATGACTAACTGTTCCCAAGCAGCATGTTCCCAGGAGACATCCAAGTGGTCAGAGCTCTTCTATGGGAAGCATTTTGCAAAAGCTTCACAGATTTCAGATACTCTAAGTTACCATGATCACCAGAACATCTCATGTGAATGAGTACATATGTAAGAAATATTATTTAAATAATTTAATTTTTGTCTACTTCATTACCGTTGGCTACTTTAACCACAAAGGTCCTTCACCTAGCAGAGTAGGTACTTGTGAAGGCATGGGGATACCAAGTGCCTTTCCTCTTTTATTTATGGTATTCATGTGCCTTTGGTTCTTTCTTAAATAGAATTTGCTGCTATGACCCACAAAGTGTTGACTGAACCAACATTCTTCAATTTCTAATGTTTTGCTTTTTTAAAATTTTTTTTTTCAAATGAAACACTAACACTCATAGTCAGCATTGGCAGAAGACTAGTGGTCCAATTTAAAAGATTGAGACAATTTCATTTTTAGGAATGAGTCCTCACTGCCAGACAGCCCAACTGGCATGATGGAAAAAGAAAGTTAGGAGAAAACAATCCCTTATTTTTGAAAGACTCCCTAGGACAAAAAGGTCCCACTGTTTAGAAGATGGGGCGGCAACTTGAACTATTCTCAAGTGTTAACATCACAGACAAAATTACTTCCACCAATGCTTTCCCACTGTATGACTTCTAAATCACAGATACTTGAAGGAGGGCAAGACAGAAAAAGGTGCCACCAATGAGGAAGCCAAGAGGGTATGGTCTGTGCTGAAGGCTGGCTAGGCACAGGCCTTCTGAGGTTCTGTCTGGCTTGTGATAAGATTGAATCCTGGCCATATTATCCAGACTGTCCTTTGCCTTTCAGCAGAAGACTGTATGAGTCACATCTTAAACATAAGATTTTAAAACACAGACTCATCTGTTTCCTAGGCTTAGCCTTTCCATGTTCCTAAATAAGTACTTGGATTTCATCTTCACAGTAAAATAAGGAAAAGGTTTGGTGGGCAGTCGAGACAGTCACGCAGTGACTAAGGATGCCAGGTCTATATTGTCTGAATGAGGAAGAAAAAAAGAACCAGCAAAACCAAGTAATTTGAGTTAAAGGGCATTTTAGTTCTGGGTCTTAGGAAGGATACTTGATGTGAAATATTACTCATCTGGAATTATCTATATGATTAATTCTCTCTGTTTTAAACTTAATTTGTCAATGTGCACAGAGCTGGAGCCTCTGGAACTTAGAGTTTCAGGGACCCAGGTTGAAGGGCTATTTGGATCAAATTTTCTAAATAATTCCTGAATTTTCCAGATATCTTTGGTCTGCATGCAGTCTTTATTTTGTCTAGGGAACAATTATCATACTAGAGACTCTCCAGGTCTCCAGTTTTCAAATTGTGGTTTGTAATCCCTTTGGGAGTTGAATGACCCTGTCACAAAGGTTGTCTAAGATCATCAGAAAACACAGATAGTTACATCATGATTCATAACAGTAGCAAAATTGCAATACGAAATAGCAACAAAAATAATTTTATGCTTGGGCATCACCACAATATGAGGAACTCTATTAAAATGTTGCAGCATCAGGAAGGTTGAGAACCTCTGCTCTAGGCTTTGCTCTCGTCTAGAGAAAGTATAAGGCAAAACATGGCTCTTAATTAAGAAAGCTTTTTGCAGGAATTGTCACAATAATGCTGCTTTAAAAAAAAACAACAACACTGCATGCCCTTCCATGTTGGGATGGTCTATGAAAGCCTATTGGAGTGCTTGAATAATTCTGATAACAGTGGTATTAAAAAATGATTTTTATAAAATAGTCACTGCTATCCCTGACTATACAAATCTCCCATTTCTTTTCAAACTTGGAACCTTCACACTTCAGAGACATTAAGCCTTAGAGCAGCAGGAGATTCATTTAGCACTGAGGCCACCAATGACAGAGGAGTTAACAGTGAGGCTGCATGTACCCTCTATTGAGTCTGCTCTGGGTCACTGTCACCTCCTGTGATTGACCCAGTATTGGTCTCTATTGGACATACATTTCAAGCTGTACTCTAGCATTGGCCTCTATTTAACAGATGCCTCAAGCCCAATCCCAGCATTGGTCTCTTCACACACAATTCAAACTGTACCCCAGTGTTAGCAATTACTTATCACATACTTCAAAACCCACAAGAATTGATCTCCATTTAACACATACTTCAAACCCACCATGCCTTGCATAGATGTTTTTAAGGAATGTATATCCAATAGATTTTAGCAACTTCCTAATGGACCCAGGCTGAGCATGAATTTCAGTAACATGGAAGATGATGGAATTATGCCTGTTAGGTTGTGTTCTCCAGGCAATAAATGTTTAACAATAGTCACTGAATAAATGCTACCCTATCTGGTAAGTCTTTGACAGTCAGTAAAACTTTGTGACTCTTCTCTCCTTTTCCAGTGCCACTGCATTAACAATCTATGTAGATCATCAGCTATGCCTTTCAGGTGGTAATAGTCTCCTTGTATCTAGCCCTGAACATACAACTACAATCCTAGCAGATGGGGTTTTGTGGGAAGCAGTTATCCTTATCAAGGATACTGTATATTGCAAAAGGAGAGAGGCAGAGTGAGAGTAAGATTTATTGCAAGTATAATTTTCTCTGTTTCTGTTAGGTTTGTATTGGGCTCACCAATACTAGCACATACTTGCTGTCCAGTGCTATGTGGCACTCTTAGAAGACAATTTTCTTATAATATGATAACCACATATTCTACTAATTAAATGACACGAAGGCATTTACTAAGTGACAGGAGCCATGACCTCCATGTTTTCAATCCCTCTGGCTTCATGTATGTATACAACTTATTTGCTATGAAGAGACTCCATCTATCTGTAAGGCATATCCAAAGCAAGACACACACATAATAAGAGGAACCACAGATTCTCACAGTGATGAAAAAATACAGGACTATTCTTTGTAGAAGTTTCTGTTGAGTATAAAAAAAAAATGAGAAGAACTCACAAAAAGGCCATGAACATTAGAATGATTCCAGATGGCTACTGTAGTGAAGACAGTAGCTCCAGCCCAAAGAGCTTCACTGAAGCACATACAAGCAGAAATCCCCCTGCACAATGAAGTCTTCTTCAGATGTTTAAACAGGTATGGGAGCAAGAGATCAGTCCAATAGGGTGCGAAGAAGACCACGACTTTACAGTCATGAGTGGCTCCAAAATGTGGCTTGTTCTTAGTGTCATCAACTGAGAACCTGACTCTAAGCAGAACTCCCCCAAGAAACTAATAGCAGCTCACAGATGTATAAAAATAAATCTCTATGACTTTTCAAACATAACTTAAAGTACCTGCAGAATAGCTTTTGACATATATTTAAGTAATAAGCATACATAAGCATGAGTAAATATACATAAATACATCTGCATATTCAGAACTTCATGGTCAAAAATGGTTTTTAGTCTTTTATTTTCCTTCAGAATGCATCAAGATTGCTGGCTCCCTTGTGTGAGATAAAGTACATTTAACAAACAGCATTACTCAGGCCACTTCTTAATCCTGGCTGCCCCCTGTATAATAACACTGCATTATGACTTTTTAATCTTACACGTTAAGGACTTTCATTAAGGCAAGCTCAGGTTAGCATTTTTAACCTGCTCTAAAAATGTTAATATGAGCCACAGTGGGCTACCAGCTCAATAATCTTCCAATTGTCCCAAGCTCCAAATGGCCCATTGAGGCTCTATTTGTTCCAGTCTATTGCTTATATATGTATTTGTGTGGTTTTTTAAAAACATTTAATTATTTACCTAAGAGGCCCTAACAGCTGGTCTACTAGGTGAAGCCAATAAGAGGTAGTTGAATGTTAAACCCATTCTACTTAAATACATCTTAAAAAATGAAAACATATTAAAAGCTAAGGCTTTTACCTTTCATTCTATGCACCTCTACTGTGTAAACACAGATTGAAGTCACATTCTTTCAGTATTAATGTCTGTTATAAGGTGCACCTGTAGAAATCATATTATTTCTTGCTTCTGGATCAGAGACTGTGTCCCCTGCATGTGACTTCAATGCTGATTCATTACACCCTCTTCTTTTATTTTAAATAGCAAAAGAAGTGAGACCATATTATGAAGTCATTCCAGACCCACAAAAATTCCTTTCTGAGTTTAATGCTTTTAATTAGTTGTATGTCTTTATGGACAAATTTAAGACAATCTAATAATAAATCTGAAGTTATACTTTTAAATGTTGTTAGTCAAGGTGTCCATTTCAGGTAACTGTCTAGCTTCCACTTTTAAAAATCCTAGAAGATTTTAGAAATTTATGTTAACGTACGCACACACTTACACAAATGTAGCATTAGATATTTAAAAGCATCTTGTCAAAGTTGTTTTGAAATAGCCTCAAAAGCAAACCAGGGGAGGTAAAACACATCCAGAGGAACTGAATTAGGCACACACCATTGTAAAAGTTCATTACCCACACAGATAAAGTAAGAAATAAGTTATTAGGCTGGGTTTAAAACCATTTGAGTCTCCTTCAAGGGCACAATCATCTAAATTGTATGCTTCTTGTAGACAATGAAAATACCTTTAGTGCACCTGAAGTATTTTGTTAACCAGATGTGAGAGAACTGTATACCCTTATCATCAATGTGCCCTTAGAAAGTCATGTCAGTACTCACATATCTTACAGAATTAAATGCCTCACTGTGTTTCTTTATCTTGAATAATGGATCTTTGGAATGTCTGGGCAGATGAGAGTGGAGATAAAATTCTGTGCCTTTTTGAAGCTCTAAGCCTGGCATGGAGGCAAGAGAAGGTTGATTCTCAGGTATACTCCTACTCCACCTGCCTTGTCTTCCTATCCCTGTATAAATCCAGCTCACAAAGCTGACTTTGGGAACATCCTGTTCAAATATTTCCCTGATGACTATTGGGTAGAAATTTCAGTATACCAAAGAAGCTGTGCATGTTGGAAAACAGACCCAGGAAAGGACACATGCAGTCTCTAGCAGTGGACTCTGGACAATTGTGAGTGCTGACTTTTAACTAAGTGACTACCAGGGAGTGTCTAGAACTGTTGCCAAAGGGATTCCAAGTGGACAGAATCCAGAGTAGGGTCTAAAATGGAGAACTAATTCATCTGCATTTTGGAACTCTGGCATCCCCTGTTCTTGTTCACATTTTATGTCTTTACTATTCATTTGTCTTTATTATTCAATATTCAATGTCTTTCCTATTCACTGGGTACTCTGTACACAATCTTGAGAAGCACTGTTTGGTGAATATTGATATATTAATGCTTTTTGATAATGTTATTTATTTGCCAAAATAAACCATTTGGAAAATATATCTGAGATGATTACCACATTGATTAACCTTTTTTCAATCAGCTTTTGAAATGAACACTTGATACACTATTATGAATTATCCTAAAATCATCATTTACCTTCATAATAGAGATGGAGATTTAGTGCATGAAAAAGAGAAAGTAACAAAATCTTCCAGTTCAAGTTTGTGGCTAGTTGACATTTTGTGATACTGATGATGGGCCTGGCCATTAGGTGACAGAAATGTTTGGAAATGGGTCAACTGCACAGTGACTGATGGATTGTCTAAAGTGGCTGTTACCATATTGACTGCAGGGCCATTGCTTTTATATCTCTTTAGAGGCAGACCCCTAAAAGGATGAAAATATCCATTAAACTGTAAAGTCATCACTGAAAAGGAAACTGAATTTCATCATATGTTTTTCCAAAATAAACAAAGAGACAAACTGCTGTGGGATGGTCTGTATGTGAAATGCCCTGATTGGTCAATAAATAAAACACTGATTGGCCAGTGGCCAGGCAGAAAGTATAGGCGGGACTAACAGCGAGGAGAATTGAGAGAACAGGAAGGTGCGAGAAGACACTGTCAGCCGGCGCCATGACAAGCAGCATGTGAAGATGCCGGTAAGCCACGAGCCATGTGGCAAGGTATAGATTTATAGAAATGGATTAATTTAAGATATAAGAACAGTTAGCAAGAAGCCTGCCACAGCCATACCGTTTGTAAGCAATGTAAGTCTTTGTGTTTACTTGGTTGGGTCTGAGCAGCTGTGGGACTGGTGGGTGAGAGAGATTTGTCCTGACTGTGGGCCTGGCAGGAAAACTCTAGCTACAACAAACAAAACCTTTTCAAACTTCGAACAATCTTTCTCTCTCTTTTTTTCAAGTTTGATCTAACATCTTTCTGACATTGGTTTTGTAAATGTGGTTTACAACTTTGGACATTGGATGCTTCCTCTAAGAAATCTCTACCAGCCGGGCGGTGGTGGTGCATGCCTTTAATCCCAGCACTCGGGAGGCAAAGCCAGGCAGATCTCTGTGAGTTCGAGTCCAACCTGGGCTACCAAGTGAGTTCCAGGAAAGGCGCAAAGCTACACAGAGAAACCCTGTCTCGAAAAAACAAACAAACAAACAAAAAAAAAAAAAAAAAAGAAATCTCTACCAGTTTCTCTTTTAGTTTGATTCTCTGTGTACTGTATTTTCATTTAATCTTGGTAAAAGCCGAGAATGAAGGAGATGTGAGAAAATGTAAGCTTCAAACTCCTCTACTGAAAAGCTAAAATAATCATTCAAACAATATAAAAAATCAATTTGGACTTAATGCCTTTGAAACCATAGTTGAAACTTAATGTTTCAAATCATTAGCATATTATGTAAGTTGTGGATAAATAATTAAAACTCATTAGTATCCATTTCTATAAATCTAAGATAGTAGCAACAACAGAAACATGAAATGAAAGTTCTGTTTATAATCACATATTTTTTTGAGCCTGATACTGAGGCACAGAACAAATCATTATGTCCCTGACACATACATGAGGAGTATGTGAAAGATGGCATTTAGAGAAATACACCATCACCATAAAGGATTTAAACAGAATAAAAGACATATCAATCAGAAGAAAATGAATACAAATACATGAAATGAGAGAGGCAAAATCAACACTCGGTGGCTGTGAGCGAGCGGCCATTCTAGTCTGTCACCTTAATGTATCGTTATGCTTTGGGTTGATGTGTGACGTATTTCCATTGATCTAACACAAAAGTCCATTATAATAGTGTTTATGTCACAAGTCATTTCTTGATTATCTGTGCCACTTCATCAACATTCTGCCTTGGTCTTATTTCTGTGTAAAATAAAGACATGTATAAATTTTAAAAAGATTCAAACTTTTAATGGTTCTAAACATTCTTTCAAGAACTTTTTGGAGTATTTGTATTGATTTTGACATTAACAATCAATTAATTGGCTTTATATATGTATATACTTGCTACCTATTTCCCCAGCAAATATTAGCAATATTCATATGATATACAGCATTGTTTAAGAGTCTTTAATAATGGAGCTAGGGAGAAGGCTCAGAGGCTAACAGTAGAGGACCTGGTTTAAGGTTTCTAGTGCCTATGTGGCAACTCAAAACCATTCATAATTTCAGTTACAATGGATTTGATGCTTACTTCTGACCTCTACAGATACCAAACACATACATAGATCACACACGTACATTCAGGCAAAGCACTCATACATATAATATAAAGATAAATCTTAAAATCAAAGTCTCTAATGATATATAAGGTAACATTTTCTAATGATCAGATAAAGAAATTACTCCTAGCTTAAAAAAAAAGAGGTTTATGGATTTATTTCTTATTGGCAGGAACCTGTTAATTTATTCATGATTTCCATGCATCTAATTTTCATCTGCTTGACATCCTGGGGTGTCTCATACAACCCCTGGTATTTGCAAGAGACAGTTCATTTTTTCTTTCTCTCATCAGCTCAAGAATCTCAAGAACTGAACCATTCATAGTTTTCCCCAGGGATAGTTCAAGAAATAGAAGGATGAGTTGTTTTCTGTTTTGTTTTCTGAAAGAGTGGCATACACTTGCAAAGAAAATGAGAAGAAAGATAAATGGCAGGGAAACTTGGTGCTTCAAGCAGGTTATCTGTGGAAAGAGTGAGGGAGAGGAGAGAGAAAAGGGGAAAGGAGGAAGAGGAAGAAAGAGATAAGGAGAGAGAGTGAGGAAGAAGTGGAGAAGAAGGATGGTGGGAAAAAAGAGAGAAGAAAGAGGAGAGGTGATGGGAGAGAAAGAAAAAAGATAGAAGGGGAAGGGGGGAGAAAAAGTAAGACAAAATGAGGATAAAGACATGAAGACGAGTGAGAGGAAGAGAGAAAGAAATAGGGGAGAGGGAATGGAGGAGAAAGGGATAGAGAGAAAAGAGAGGAGAGGTAAAAAGGAATAGAAAAGCACAACAGGGTAAATGGATAGAGAGAGCAGAGAGGGGAGCAGAAGTAGGCCAGGGAAGAGAAGAAAAGAGAGGGTGACTCCCCTGTTTGAGACTTTATTAAGGTTTGTGTAAATCTTTACGTAACTCTTTCACTTCCTGGTTAATGCTGCAACTGTGATATGCACAACTTGAAAATGAATGAAAAGAACATTGCCTTATTTGATTTTCTGTCACTGTGAAGAGACACCTTGACCAAGGCAACTTATTAAAAATTGTTTATTTGGACGCTCACTTACATGGTAGCAGGCAGGCAGACATGGTACTGGTACAGTAGATTAGTGCTTACCTCTGATCCACATGCAAGAGGCAGAGAGAGGGGTGGGGCAGGGTGCTTTAGGCAGGAGAGTGCAGACTAACTGGGAATAACAAGCTTTTAAACTTCACAGCACCTGCCAACCCCTCAGTGACAGACCTCCTCTAACAAGGCCATACCCTCTAATCCTTCCCAAACAGTTTCACCAACTGGGGACTAAGTATTTAGACATATAACCATGTGAATATAATCATTTAAACCAAAACAAACACAGATGCTAATTTTTTTTTTCTTTTTTTAAAGAATTGTACCTTAGAGTTTCCCAAGTCGTGGAGAATCATTTGATGGAAAGAAAGGTAGGCTTTATTTTATTTGGAATCTTTGGACCAGGGAGGTTTTGCATTCACCTCTTGCCTCACTCAAGGTGAGCTGACAGCCCCTCATATATAGGGTATGGTTTGACTTCCAGTGAAGACAGGGCTTGCCATATCGCTCCTGTTCAAGCTTACCTTTGTTCTGTATTTCAAGCACTTGCTCTTTTTCCTTGCAAATAAAACAAAAATCTTAAAACATCAGAAGCTCATTTTTTAATAAAAGGGTGACCTGTACAGTAACTGTTGCCTTGCTTGCTGACCTTGACCTTGATATCCTCCCTATGCTAATTCCCTGCTGGGTTCCACCCTCCTGAATGCTTAAGGAAAGATCCTTGTCTGTGTATCCTGCATAATGGGCAACGTTAACAGCTTAGATGCAAGATTGTAAAACATCAGTAGGGAACTTCTGCCCTCTGGGGTTCTCCCATTGTGCTGTAAGCCTGTATTTAAGACCTCCTCCCTCTTTCAATAAAAGGCATTGGGGGGAAATTTATACTGTATCAAGCTAATAATAGAAAAATAAATAATAGGTAAAAATGGAAAAAAAAGAGGAAAAAAAAAGAAATTTGTCTACACCAAATAAATAAATAAATAAATAAATAAATAAATAAATAAATAAATAAATATCCCAACAAAAGATGGCTCCCAAAGAATACTTAACTCAGCTCCAAATCTAGCAACACTGTGACGGAATTTTAGTATCATAGGTTCTAAATAGGTTGGTCATTTTCTAGAAATATTCTCTATATGTTTATGATTGTCTCATAACTGAATCAAGGGAAGTAAAGCAACAACCACACTTGTTAACAGTTTCTGCACAAAAAGACCAATTCTGAAGTTATAGTTGAGGCCTTGCACACAGGAAAAATTAACGGTGGTCATTATAGAAGATTTCGAGGAGCATCAAAGCTGTTATTGCCAAGATTTCAGAATGTTTTAAAAACCAAAATGCCTGTTATTGAAGTTTGAGTCATGTCATTATCTCTGAAGCTGGGTCTTAATAAATTACAAGTGTTTTACGCAGAAACTACTGTTTTTCTCGGGATAACTGGGAATATTAACACGGAAATGAAGACACTACATATTCCTAGGATTATCTAAGAGTATGGAGGCTGTCTGCTTTGCTTTGGACAGAATGGGGAACCCAGAATTTGCCAACCAAATCCCAAGGGAAGTTCTGGAGTGGCTAAAACTGTTAGGAAGAAGTGACATATATCTTCATCTTTGAAAACAAAAGGCCTGTATCTAGATCAGAATCACAACTTCTTTTGCTGTATACAAGGCCACAGTATAGATCATGCTTTGCCTTCTTACATATAGTAGATGCAGCAACCACAGTCACAGTTTTACTTTCCTTAGAAGTGATATATATATATATATATATATATATATATATATATATATATATATATATGTGTGTGTGTGTGTGTGTGTGTGTGTGTGTTTTATATATTATACTACTATATATAATATATTGTATGTAATAATTTGTGTTTTATATCCCTTCTTTTGGCATTCATGGCCACTCAAATATATAAGTTTTTACACACATACACAAATTAAATAAAATGGAGAAGAAATAAATGATACTGCAAAACAACAAAGATAAGATGTTTTGTTAATTTTTACTTAACTCAAAATTTTAATGTCACAAACATTTTACAAAAATTTGGAATGTTAAATTGAAGGTCCTTGTGTAACGGCTGGCCTTGGTATCTTTTTTGATCTCCATGTAGAAATATCATGAACCTAATAGAACTAAGTCTTCCCAATTCAAAATTGAAATCTATAATATGATTTAACTTCAGTGGTATCAGTCAAGCCTGTATAGGAC
Source organism: Peromyscus eremicus (assembly GCF_949786415.1). Taxonomy (NCBI): domain Eukaryota; kingdom Metazoa; phylum Chordata; class Mammalia; order Rodentia; family Cricetidae; genus Peromyscus; species Peromyscus eremicus. Next base: position 16,428,603 of record NC_081435.1, read on the forward strand.
TGATGATGGTATTTTGAACCATCATGAGTCGGCATCCATCTTTTGGCCCTCTTTAAATTTTCCATCCAGTGAACACATTGCATGGCTTCTTGTAATTCCACATCATTACCTGGCTCGGCCCTTTATCCAATATTGACACTTAGTCATATTTAAACCGTGATTGAAGTTTCAGTGTCGTTATATTGTCTCTGGAACTATAATTTTACATTCACAAAAACTCAACTGATATCAATAATGCAGTCATCTGTGTTCTCTAGGCTTGATATGAGGACATGTGGTCTTAAAATGATTTTGTGTCCCTTCTAATTGGTAAAGGGAACTATCAAAAGTGCATTGTCACAATTAAATTTACAAGACCACCATAGTTTATGAAGTTAATAAAAAATAATATTTATGTAGAGACATTTCAGGATGTAGGTCCCACATTTTATGTATATTACAAATTATATATATATATATATATATATATATATATATATATATATATATATATATATATATATATATATAGTCTGTATGAATGAATCAAATCTGGGTGTGTTTCTAACATGGACTTGAGTTGTGAACTGAACTCTTCTTCAGTTGTGAGGAAGGTTTTCATAATTCCATGCTGCAACAACCTGCTAGAGAATGAAGTTATAATGAAGTCCCAGTACGGCAGCTTCTTGTCCTCTCGGAATTCAGATCCTTGGCAGAGGCCATTATCTTTCTGAACCATCACATAACACTCAAGCAGAAGGTCCTGGGCACATGAATAATGCCACACCAGGAGGGAAGTGTCTGTGCTCCCAAGTTTACCAATTCCCACATGGCTCCCTGTCGATCTGTGTGGCAGGACTGCGGCAAGAAGCCAATTATTTCAGAAGGCTTTTGTTTTGCAGTAAGGCATCTCACTGACTGCTGCACATTAATTCATGCCTGTAGATATAATGGCCACCTGGTTTGTTCTGCCTACAAATGTCACCCCACAGGAAAGCAGATCTAATCCACAAACTCTAACACTATTAAGCAAACAGGGGTCATAAGGTTCCTGTTGGGCCTTATTTGGCAGTGATTACGATTCACCCTATGTAAGTCTTACTGGTAGAAGTGGTTCCTATCTTCACAGTACAGAGCTGTTTGGCGTGTGAGATTCCAGCAATGGACAATTCCTAACAGCAGAGACCCCTGAACAGTCTTCATAGAAGTAAAGAAAGGAGTTTAGGTCAAGAAAATACACAGCCAATAGAAAACCTGGATAAAGTTGAGAGAGATAGGAATTCTCATTTATCTTCTATTGACAATGTTGCATAGTTTTGACATGCTTTGTTTTAACCAGTGTCTATAAGGTTTCTTAGGAATACAAAAGGCAAACCAGTGATTTTCACTAGTCAAATGAAATAATGAAACTTAAAGAATTCCCTAGGATTGGAATGAGGAGAATGAGATTCAAAGCTAAGAGATAAAGTCCCGGAAGGAAACAGCTCTGTTCCTCCAACACAGAAAAAATGTTTGTGGAGGTGAGAACCATAGCTTTGGAAAGGCTTGCAGGACAGGAGCCAGACTTTCTGAGGAGACTCTTCTTGGCTGCATCCTCCAGAGCTTCAAGGCTAGTCTAATAGGGTTGGAATGCAGAGCTCCTATGCAAGGCTGGTTCAGTGTGCTTGGAATACAGAACTCTAATGCAGGGATGGTCCAGTAGGGTTGGTATACAGACCTCCAAAGAGAATGTCAGCATTTCTGAGGGATCAGAATGCTAGGACTCATGAAATTGAGACAAAATTAAAGGACAAAGTAAAAAAGAACTATTCTTAGAATCAAATAATTCAGTTGGTATAATAAACTTCTAGAGTAGGGACATCAACATCGTTTCTTACCCTTCCAGCCCAGTTATCTCCATTTGATACCATTAATGCAAAAGGAAGAAGGAAGTAGAAATGAGAGGTAACAGCTTTGTACAAATTCAGTTACAATTTTCCATTTACCCCAGAACTTGGCTAAAATGGAGCTTGGGCATCCTCTCTGGTATAGGCAATACATTCTAGCTGTGTGGGAAATAAGATAGATAAGTAAAATGTGTAAAACACAAGGATACAAACTTTGAGCTTCAGTCTCCTCACATCAAACTAAGACTTTTCGCACTTCTCTAAGCTTCCTTTCAGGTCCTCTATGTTCTGTGGGAATTCACATGATTGAACTGCAGAAGGCCATGTTTGGTTTGTATTTTACAGACAGGATGCCAAGTCCTGAGAGATGTTTACCACTATGTAGGTCTCCTACCATGCATAATATAACTCTTCGCATGGTGCCTACTATCAGTAACATTTTACCATCTCTTCTGAGAAATGATTTTTACATAAGACTTCAATGCCTGTCGGTATTAGGATTATCAAGTTACCAGGGCTGGAAGTTTAGTTTCCTGGCCACTCAGTTTAAGTAAGGAATTGGTCTTTGACACTGTCTACTTACATGAATAGCTTAGCAATACCTAAGTAAACAAACAGAGGATCAATTCATCCATCTATCCACTACTCATAACGTTGTATTAAGATGATTCCTTTGTTTTCACATTATGTTTAAAAATCTATTAAAGCACAATGCTCAAAGTATAGAACAATATTTTCTATGCTTCTATATAAAACAAGACAAGTACAAAGGGCATTTAGGAAGTCTAAATGAATTTTTCTTTTTTTTTTGTTTTTGGTAGAAAAATATGTAATAGTTTAGCAATATCAAAAAGAAATTTTGACTCAGCCATAGGGAAATGACTCAGTCAGTAAAATGCTTGCTTTGCAAGCACAGGGGGTCTGATTTTGATTTTCATAACTCATGTAAGGAGTCCAGAGTGGTGGGACAAGTCTTGTAATCACAGTACCAGAGAGGAAGATGGGTAAATCCTTAGGACTGGCTGGTTAGCCAGCCTTGCCTAATGGAAGAGCCCCACACCATGGGAAACTTTGTTTTAAGAAAAACAAAGTGGGAGCCACATGAGGTGGCTGCCCTCTGGTCTCTGGACTCCATATTCCAATGCACACACATACTTGTAACCCCTTACTTGTTCACCTTCACACACACACACACACACACACACACACACACACACACACACACACAATTTACTAGAAACAATATGTGCTATGTAAGAAACCTAAGAATCAGATCACTAGTTGCAATTTGCTAAATACTTGCATTTTCTTTCAAGTACTATTTACATATTCACTAATTTTACAATAAAGACCTTTTAAGCATATCAATAGATCAATAAATCCATGCTGATAATGGGTTGGTACTTGACTTGCTGTTTGTTGGAGGGTTTCCTTACATGGTGTACTATAGTGCTGTAACTGCTGGCACTGCAGAGATTTATGTCTATTGATTGGTACTCTTAGCATGTTGATCTGTCAAACAAATGCAGAGGCTTTGTAGAATTGTACAACCAGAATCTATTGCAATCAAGAATTAAGTGGGATGAACTTTCTGATCCCCCCAAATTCAAATGTTTTGCTGTACCCTTCTCTTTCTATTTTGCTTGAAATGTTTCCACAATTCAGTTTTTTTTCTTTTTTGAGATTATAATATAATTTTGTCATTTTCCCCTTCCTTTTCTTCTGTACAGACACTCCCATAGACCCTTCTTTGTGAGCTTTCAAATTCATGGTCTCATCCTATTTTTCAGTTATTACTTTTACATGCACACACACACACACACACACACACACACACACACACACACACGAGAGAGAGAGAGAGAGAGAGAGAGAGAGAGAGAGAGAGAGAGAGAGAGAGAGAGAGAGCCCAAATATAACCTTTCCAGTCTATATAATAATATTACTTGAAGAGGTTTCCTGGTCCACAATCTAGCAAAGATCTACTGGATTTGGTAGGTCCACTGTACAGCTCAGTTTGTTTATGATGCTTTCCCACATATTCTTCTGGTTTTTAGGGAGTCACTTTCTATCTTCTTGGGAATCCTCATCTTTCACTGTTACCTGGATCTTCAGTGTGTCTTGCTCACTGAGTATGAGCTGTTCATGAACCAAAGTCAAGGTTTCCTGCTCTATCTCACACCTCCATTGTGAGTGCCTCCTTTCTTGAATTGTCAAGTGATGTCCATAGTATGAACGCTTTCCTATCACTGTGTAACAATTTGAAAATTAAAAAAAAAAAGTTTCCAAAGTTATTTACTTCAATAATGTGGGGACCAGGCAGCAGATACTTTTAAATAAAGAGAAAAGCAAGGCTTTGAGTAGTTAAGACTTTAACTCACAGTTAACAACAACAAATGAACTAAAATTGATAGTAGAATCTATTAAAAGAAACTGTTTCAGTTGCAACTTTCAAAAAATATTTTTTAATTTTTTTATGAATATGTGTGTCTGTTCTTGTGAATATATGCCACCTGTGTGCAGGTACTCAAAGAGGGCAGAAGAGGGTTTCATATGCCCTGGAACTGGATTTATAGCTAGTAGTGAGCTGACATGTTGGGAACTGAATTTGGGTCCTCTGGAAGAGCAATAAGCCCATTTAACATCTGTACCATTACTGTAGTCCATTAGTTAAAATTTTAAGGTATATCTGTCTCTTCTGAGAATTTTTCTGAATCAATTCTGAACAGAAGCAGGTGTAAAAGAACAATGTGATTATTATCAGCCTGATTGTACAGATTCTCTTGAACATAATTGAAGGAGTTTCCTCTGTTTGCTGGCTGTTGAGATGTCAAGCCCCAGTGCTTCTACTCTAACCTGAGGGATTCGTCTGGCTGGTGCAGGTCTTAAGAAACAGTATGGAATGTTGGAGGCCTCAGCAGTTTAGTCAATTGACCCTGGTAGTTACAGTTTGCTCACTCATAAGTGTAAGAGTTAAAAGAAAGTGTTCTTTTCACCGCCATCACTCAGAATGAACTCTCCGAATTTTGTTTTCTGAGTAGTTATCTCTTTCATTAGTAACAAGTTACGCTTTCATGGGAGTAAGTACAAAGTAGGTTTAAACTTCTCCTACGAACACTTACAGATATTTAACTATAATCCTCAACTACTGGAGCATTTTAAAGGTCAGACATTATGGAGGTGGTGGAGGATGAAAAGGCTTAGGTGGAAGAACACTATATTTTGCCAATGGATATTAACTAGAAAAACAAATCCCATTATTTAGAGAATAACTTTTTTTTTTCAGTACTGAATTTGAAACCAGGTTTTCACACATGCTGGACAAGTATGTTTTCACCAAGCTATAATCTTCAGCCATCTTCATAATTTTGTTTTGAGACAGAATCTCTCCGTGTAATATCTGGCTGTGGGTCTCTTTATTCACCCCCATCTGCTGCCCAGAGGAGCCTCTCTGATGACCACTGTGAACCATCTTGTCTTGAGCCTGAGATCAACCTGCCTCAGCCTCTTAACAGCTATGATAAGGGGTCTGTCCCTTTAAGCATAAAACACATACTACTTTTAAGCAAAAATTGTGTGGGGTGAGGACCAGAGTAAAACAATATCTTCTGGACTTGGATAGGATATTTTCTTCACCCATGAACTCACAGAAGCTGAAGTTGCCGACACAAGATCTGTACAAGATCAAGCCAGTCAGTATTCTAGTATGAAGTGGTGAGGAGCTCAAAGCCCCCACCTGTGTTGAGGCATTATTGATAGTTGATAGTTTCTAGACAAAAGGAGTTTCATTTTGCTTTAACTTTGTGGTTATTGGCCACACATCCATGAATATGGAGTCAGCATACTTTGGGCTCAGTAACTTACTAAAAAAGAAAGGAAGAAAAAGAGAAGATACAGTTTTGGGATTTGGGATAGGATAGGTGATAAGGGTTAATTTGAGAAAGATTGGGAGAACAGTGAGGAGTGAACATCACAAAATTATATTGCATGTATATATTAAGTTCTCAATTAATTAACAAAAATATTATGTTAAAATTGATTTCAGGGCTGGAGAGATGTCTCAGTGGTTAAGAGCACTTGCTACTCTTTCAGAGGGCCCAGATTTATCTTCTATAACCCAAATACAAGCTCACAACTCTGTGTAGAACCTAGGATCTGATACCTCTGAGGTCTCTTGAACTCTTGACCTCTAAGGGCATAAGGCATGCATGCAGGTGCTGTATAAACACATACATACATGCAGGCACTTACATATGTACACAAAATAAAAACAAACTTAAAAATAATTCTTCTTTTCTCTTCCTTTATGTGTCTACAAATATAATTTGGAACAAGGCAAATTCTGGCAGTAGAAATGAAATGTATTTCTCAGTGGGCCTGACTTAGGGCAAGTTCAGTGATAAGGGCATTCCACTCTCACACATAAATGCATGAATGCAAACAATATGCATGTTAATAGAATGGGACACCTATGGAATATAGGGAGTCAAATACAGTCCACTGTAATGAAAAGGGATGATTCTAGAACATAGAAAGACCAGGGCTACATCCAGACACCTCTGGCTTCCTGAACCTCAGTGTGGGACAAGGCATGAATATTACCATCCCTCTATGTAAATACATCAACAGTGTCTTGAATTAGACATAGTTTTACATGACTGTGTATATACATGAATCTATACATGCATGTACGCAATTACTATTTATTTTCAAAATTATAACGTTCAATATTTATTTATTGAATGGCCAGAGAGATTCTTCTCCCAATAAAAAATTTCCTCCATGCTTATTCTATTCCTTTTCATTTATCTTCTCCCTTCTGTTTTGTCTCTCAGCCGTATGACATGCTGTATGTGCTAAAGCAGGTTGTATTGAACTAAATAACTCATTCTACTTCAAACCATGTGTAAAATGCTTATTATTTGGGAGGGTTCCACCCACTAACAACTCTGGCTTCAGAATATATTGTTTTCAGAGCTCTTCTGACATCATTCAGCATACTGATTGTACACAAACAAATATGTCTGGGCTTGATAAGGCTAAATTGCATATAAGCTCAAGTTCTCTGTGCTATTATGTTTAAACAAAAATAACCATGTTATTTCCAGATCCAGGCAGACCACAAGAAAAGCTACTAGTTCTTGCCAAATAGCAAAGGACAGATTTTAAGAACAGAGGGGAAAAGACAAAACTTATTTTCTTTTTTAGAACAAACCAAGCAGAGCATCCAATTGGAAAGCTGGAGGCATTGTCTGATAGACTGGATGGAGCTGACGCCAGCTTGCCTATGGCTTGGTCCCTTCTAGTCAGAAAATAGCACTCACTAATACTGTACAATGGTAGTGTTTTAGAGAGAGTTCTCCGGAGTAAAGGAGGCAATTGGCAATATACACTGTGTATATAAGTACATCTATGGAGAGATGAATGACAAACTGACATCAAAAGAATAAACTGAGGCAGAGATAAGACAGACAGAGAACTGGAAGGAATCAGCTCATAACTTTGAAGGCTGAAAAGCCTCATGGACATGGTTGGCAAGCTGGAAAGAGAAAAATTAAAATCTGTCGATTCAATTGCATTGAATGCCTCTAAACCAGGAGGGCTGAATACAATGACTTCTATTCCCAAAGCTGGCAACCTCCAGAGTCTAATGGGCAGAGAAGAACATGTCTTATCTCCTTCAGTCCTTTTTTTTTCTACCCAGGTTTTCAGTTAATTTGATGAAGCCTTTCAACTTAGGGAGGAAACTTACACCAATATTTAAGGCAGATCCTCTGGAAACACTCTTTCACATAAACAAAATTTGATCTGTGATCAAATATTTAGTACTTTGTAGGAGATGAGCCCATACATATTTGGTGTTTGAATATTTGGCCCCCAGTTGTTGGCTGTTTAGGGAGGGTCAGAGGCCGTGGCCTAGCCGGAAGAAGTGTGTCACCGGTCTCAGATTTTGAGGTATAGAAAGCCTACCAATATCCTTGCTGTGGTCTCTGCCTCCCATTTCTGGTTCTAGATTTGAGCTCTCAACTCTCAGGCCTGCCTCCTGCTACCTCTGATTGACCATCATGGATTTCAAACCCCTGGAACTGTAAGCCTCAAATCAATTCTTCTCTGAGTTGTCTTGGTCATGTAATTTTATCACAGCAATAGAAAAGCAACCAAGACAAAATAGCTGGGAACATCATTGTTGACACACAAAATGCACCATTACACGGACTTTTGGATAAAACTTCCCAGTCAACTGTAGTCTTGGAGGTAAGCTCTGGCCTAGACTCTTACTTAGGACAGACACCATGTTTCTTCAAGTGGTGATATTATACTCTGCATATATGTCCCCCAGTGGTCCACCATGTTGCAGGAAATTTAGACCAACAAGTTTATTAATATCTGATTCAGCCACCTCCTCTATCTACTCTTCTACCAGATACTTGCTGACACGGCACGGCATGCTTTCCCATATATAACTTTTTGCTGGATTCTTCTCTAATGTCGTTGGGCAAATGGATGCCAGTGTTTCATCCTTCAGGGACCTCACATCAGCAGTCACAGAGTACAGTGGAAGACCATTAAATAACTGTGTGCAGATATATAATGGAGGATACTGAAAATGGCAGAGGAATGCTGATCCGAACACCGTGCTGCACCCTTGCTGTGAGCAGAGCAATTAGACCTCAGCAACCACACTGTGGTTTTGTAGCATGAGTCTTAAAAGTTCTTATCAATAAAATCAAACCTGAGCCAGGTATTGGGGTGAACGCTGGAAGATCAGAGAGACAGAACAAGCCACAGCTACCTCACCTCGCCAGTTCCTCAGCTGGTCCTGTTTCCTCAGACTGGAAGCCTCCGAGTCCTCATCCAGAATGAATCTCAGCTGAACTGCTGCTTGAAAGCCTGCCAAATGCTTCTAGTTTCTGGTCCTCACGCCTTATATATCTTTCTGCTTTCTACCACTACTCCCTGGGATTAAAGGCTCGCTTTCTGGGATTAAAGGCATGAGATGAGCTACCATGCTTGGCTGTATCCTTGAACACATGATTTCTGCCTCTGGAATGCTAGGATTAAAGGCGTGTGCTACCACTGCCTAACCTCTATGTTTAATATTGTGGCTGTTCTGTCTCTGACCCCAGATAAGTTTATTAGAGTGCACAGTATTTTGGGGAACACAATACTACTGCAGTGGATTAATAACTCTGTACACTTCACGTTGTCTGAGAAGCTGCAAAGTAATATGAATTGTGAACTTGGATGATAATCACCCAGATGGAAAGACAGAGAAAGATCTTACTGATGCAGTGCAGGGAACCTGGCTATTGAGGAGAAGGAGAAGGGAGGTGTGGAGCCTGAGGAGTTCAGAGGGGGAGTAATCATAAAAATGGGTAGATGAGAAGGCTTTTGTACCTTTAGGAATGACATTGCTCCACTTCTGAAGGCAGAGATGGGGATTTCTGTGAAGGGCACGGGTCTGTGTAATTGGATGTGGGTGGAGATGAGCACTTCTCTGTAGGATCTTTGGGGTCCTGGTAGGCAGGCAACTATGCTTCCCCAGGTTAATTACTCAAAATTAGAAGATGCCTTAGCCCCAAACAAGTGTCAGTCTCCATAAGATTAGCAGAAAATCCCAAGGATGTTTCCTGGCTCTAGGGAATTAGAGTATCTATTTACCCAGACTATAGGCATAGTTCAGAGAGACAACAAACCTGCCTCCACACGCTCTCCTATAATGGGCTGCCTCAGGTCCCCAGTGGCCACCTCTTGGAAGGATCTGGGATTTCTGTCTCTTTCTCCACACACTAATTTTCACATTCCCCCTGCCAATAAGGTGGGCAATTAATGTTGCTTGTGACAGCTATTCCAGTTAGGGTCCAGGCCTGTGGGATGGCAATTCTCATTGGGATACTGAAGCGTTGACTCTGGTACTGTAGTTAACTGCTACTGGAAGAGAAAAAAAATCCTGCTACAAGTTTGTGCCTAATCCTATTTCTAAAACTAAATGCATGTGATGTATATAAACAAATCACCAACATTTGGTTACTTAAAAACAAGCAAATATTTTGTGTATAATATGTCCCTCAGTATGTATTAGATGCTATAATCTAATAGATTGGATAGAAAAAATAAAAGAAAATGGAAGGGAACCTAGATCCAAGACATTAGACATGCAGCTGGATAAGCCATGTTCAAGATCAGCTCTCTGTTTAGGCAGATATTTTGCCTTAGTTTAACAGAAAATAAAAGAAGTAAGTGATGGAAGAACTATTAAAGGGCAGGAAGAGTCCTTAACGGTCTGTATAACACATGTTGTAACCTATCCCTGATCTTCCTCTCATATATGTCCTGGTATTGGCTCTCTTTTATTATATGAACCTTTAAGTGAGTAAACCGCCATGTACCTCCTTTTCCGGACTATGGCAGAGCCAGCCTGCATGTCGTTCTCACTCTGAAACACAGATAAGCACAATTAGTCTTTGCCTCACGTCTAGTTATCACTCAGCTGAGCAAGCTGCTGGAGCTTTGCATTTTCAGGTAGCATTCCTGTACATATCTCCTTTTTCTAATTATTTCTACCTGTTTTAATTTGTAAACTGCCATGTGAGATCCAAGGCTGCATTCTGCCAGAATAACCAATATGAATGCAAAAGCAAATTACAGCTACACCCTGAGCTTTGCTCACACACAAAAATATATTACAGATTTCCAGTGTTGCGGGGGAAATACTTCTAGAACAATCTTCTAAATAAACACAACAATTCTAGCCTACTGAAAATTGATATATTCAATTAAATGCTCAGAAGCTGGTTAGCTTTCGATAAATACAACTTAAAAACAGAAGTATCACTGCTCTAAGCATGATGCTGGGTAATGAAGCCTGGGTTATCCTTGCACTTAAGATTTCCACCCAGCAATGTGTAACTTCAAAACTCATATCTGCAACCTCAGAAAGCAATTTATCTCTCATTGGAATTAGCCTGCAATAAATATCATTATTTAACTTGATATTTCTTATAGTAAAATCTTTTAATTCAAATGCCACCAAAATAAGAAGAGATGGGACAACAAATTGATTTAAATTAAAACCTTTTTTTTTTAACACAGAGACCAAAGGATAAAGTATAGTAGAAAAACCTGTACTCCAAAGCATAAAAATCAAGTAGCTTATGAAATGATGATTATTAGTAAGTCCTGAATTTTCAAATAGTCACAAATATGTATATAGTTAGAATTATTTCAGTACAAATACACATTTATTGTACATTCACATATGTGTAGGCATATGTATATATATATATATGTGTGTGTATAAATATATATGTGTATATATATGTAAATAGGGTACATGTATTTCCCAGTTACAGATTACTTTTAGCTAATCAATATCATATGTGCTAAATAATACTAATGTTCTCTATGTTGGAAAAATTAAGGTCCTGTTATCATAAGTACTTGAAAGTAATAGGATTGAATCAAACTGGCCATGAGTCTGACTTCATTAATTCACAATGCCTCACTCTCTAACTAGAGTGAATTGATGTTTTTGTTGTAGTGTATTTAATCAAACACTAGAGAAGCAAGGAGGAGGATAAGGCAGAGAAAGGAAATGGAATGCAGGCAACTTTTACTTAATATTTTAAGTGTGAAGTCACAGCTGTCAATTCCCATTGACATTTTCCCACACTCTGCTTAATTAGTTCCTTTATTGCTATAAACTGAGTCTGTTTCTGCTTGCTAAGTAAAAAGTGGAAGATAAAGGCATTTAATCTTAGGTTTTGCTTCCCTTCAACAAAGATATTAACCAATCAGTTTGGCTAACTCTTATTCCATGATGACCTGTTAATAAAAGAGACTAATTTTGAGAGACTTTGAAGTTTGTACCCTGAGTGACCCTACTGAGGTATCAAAAGTCAACCTAAGATGGGACAAGTTTTCAATTCTTTCTTTCAAAGATGACTTTTAGTTTTTCTTTAAGTGTATAAGTGTCTGTACAGTTAAGCACAATGGATATGGGTACTGGAGGAAGCCAGCAAGATTTTCTGATTCCCTAGAGCTGGAGTTACAGGAAGTTGTAAATTGCTAAATATGTATTCTGGAAACTGAATTCATGTACCCAGCAAGAGCAGCAACTGCCCTTAACTGCTGAGTCACCCTTGCCCACATCTCTTGTAATTTTAACAAGGTGTCTTTGGTTTGGCTACCACATCCTGAGTTAGCAGAGTGCAGTATGGGCACACTCATTAGAGAGGACTCTTTAAATAATCCAGAAGACAGCCAAGGGATGGACCCCATGGAATGCATTAAAGTGGTAGAGAGGAAACATGTAAGTTGTGGATGACTCATTGTATACTGACTAGATAGAAGATTCTGTAATTGTGTCTTCTCAGGGCATTGTAGCTTGAGACATTGGGTATCAGTGGTTTAACCACATGAGGAGAAAAAGAAGAGGGCCCTGAGTAAATACACTAGAAAGACTAAAGGTCAGTTTTTAATCCTCTGTGCCCTGGCTAGAATGAAACTTAGAGGCAAGTTCAAGTACAGAGTTCAACCACTGACTGCTTATTACTTATTGGAGACAGTTCATATAATTACAAAGAACTGATTAGCCGATGTAGACACTTAATTAGCTACTAAATTAAATGGTAGAAGCTAAAATAATTGTAAGAATTTGTTGGAGCAGTAGCAGTATCAGGAGGCACCTTGTGCAAGAGCTAAGATTTGGGTTGGCTCTTACTGTGTTTAGAAGTGTGAAGTGGTCCCCAGGAAAAGCTTTGCTGTCCATGAGTTAAAGAAATGTGTGCCAGAAGACTCCCAAGTGCTGGGACATATCTGGGCATGAATTTTATCATCTACTTTTAAGGGGCGCTGTCTTAGTTATGCTATGAATAGCAGTTGTGTGGATAGACATAAGATAGGAATGTCCTCAATAAGGTTATTGCATAGATTACCCCCAATCAGGCAGGAGCAAAGATAGACTGACTATGTCAAAGATGTGAGCTCATCAGTTACACAGTGTAACTGAGGCATATATATCCTAGTATGTTCTATTTCTATTGAAAGATGTTAAGAAGTATCCCAGCAGAGAGGATAAACTAAGGGGGCTCTCAGGAAATCAGAGATAGACATTTACAGGCCACCAGATAATTTATTGTTTAATGGAACAGGCTAATTCCCCTGGTCAACTTGTACAACGTCTTACTATTGCCTGTGAATACATATCATAAAATGTCCAGTATGTCTTCAGTCATATTCTATGATAAGACCTAGTAAACATCTGTTAGCTGAAATTTGTTAAAAACAAACTTTAAAGTAAGAAAAATAATAGAATAAGAACGTACTAAGTATTCATTCAAATGTTAAAACATAGACCATGTTTTATAATGGTTGCATTATGGTGTCTTACTAAAGTATCTACAGGACGATGATTTGTTTATTATCTCATCCCAGTCTCTTTGCTTACAACAGGATTGGGAACAGCTCAGAAAAGTGCATCTTGGGAGTTTCCAATGACTTACTTGCTCACTCATCTGATTATCTGGCAGGCAGTTTGTCTTTCCTTTTACCTTCATCTTACAAATGTGAAACCTCCAGGGTTTTCTATACATATCCTTCTTGAAAATCGTTGTTTCTGTTTGTATGTGAGTGTGAGTTTCTCTAAAATACAGCCAGAACCCATTAGAATACGCTGTCAGAGTCAGCGGGAGGATTTGTGTCATTTGCCTTTCGACTTGAAAAATAGCATTTTGAAAAAAATATTTTTCATACAGGACATTTTTCTCCCTATTCACTTTGATAGCACCACCTGCTTCGGGAAATATATATTTTCCACAAACCACTCAAATGAACTAATCCATTTTCACTATGTGTCCTTTTTGGCAAAATATCTACAGAATTTGCTTTCATAAAGATAAATTCTGTTGCTTTGCTACTGTCTTTATTTCCCCCTCTCTCTTCATGATTCCTTGCTTTCTTCCTTGTGGGGAAATACACAGAGAAATGAGATGCTCAGGACAATTAAAACCAGCGAGTGAAGCTCTGATTTTGGACAAATTTATTTTAATCTCTCTCATTTTTTCCCTTGTAAAATAAGAATGTCGAATCCATGCTCAAGTTTTATCTGCTAAAGTCTATGCCCTGTTTCGCATGTGATATTCTACCTGGAATCAGAGGTGGCTGTATTAGGGGCTTCTGTATATCAGACATCACTTTTGGGGGACAATTAGTGGTGCCATTAATGTGGAAGTAATTTTCACATGCTAGAATTGAAGAGGTTAGTACCTTGTCTTTTGAACTTTGTGTGCCCTAATCAAAGAAGAAAAGCCAGGGAAGAGTGGCAGGGGAAGACCCCAGGAGAATGTTTCTTATACAGTATGGAAATATTGGGCATCAGCAGACTTTTATGTTAAGGAGTGTCTCATCAGTATCCTGCTTGTTTTCCAAAATTGAAGTTCTGTGCATGAGTTTCCTGGTCAGAAGATGTCAAAAGAGACTTGCGTTTCATGATAGACCTCGTATTTCTGGGTTATACTTTCTGCATTTAAGCAAATGGCATTCTTCATTTATGTTATTGAGATTTAAGGGAATGTTAATTAGATCCATTATTACCAATACTTTATGTATGCATATGTGCATATATGTGAGCATCTTTGCATATAGGCATGCATATTTAAACACTTATTCACATACATATCATACTTTAATGCATTCTATTGACAAAAATAGCTAAATTGATATGCCCTATACAAACAAGACTGAGTATCATTAGATCTGAAACTCTGTTTCCAGGGTTGTGTGTGTCACAGGAACCACATCTCCCAGACATTTGAATGTCTTTAATTCATCAGTTCCAGACTGTGGTTTAAAAATATCATGTGGGTCCATCTTGTGAATCTGACATTAATATTCAGGTATTTCTCATTGTGATGACATGCCAAGTACCACCTGTGAAGGAGTTGCAGATTCCTGAGGGAGGGCACTGGACAGGGGAAGACTGAGGGATGTGAAGGATGAGAAACCACTCCCTGAGTATTTCCTGCCTACTCAGCCTTTGATGCACACAGCCATTTTTAAATACCACTACCTTGGAAGTAGGCATTATTACTCACTTACTTGAAGGACAGGAGAGCTGTGAAGTCTGACCAACTTCCTGAAGGTTACAGCCCTGCTAAATGTCAGACTCGGGCTTTAAACACATGTAGTGTGACCACAAGATGGGAGGCTTTATTGGCTTCTCTAAACAGCTTCTCCTTTCCCCAGTTCTTAAGCCAAATTCAGTACAAGGCAGACTGACTTCCAATTAGGATTTTAGAGCTAATTTCGACATGGGTACCCTTAATCCCTCCACTGGACAACTTCCTGCCTACTGGCTCTCTCAGTGTTGTTGGCAGCCAGTAAAGGAGGGCTCAGCTCCTGTACACACAACTGAT
This sequence comes from Peromyscus eremicus, assembly GCF_949786415.1. Taxonomy (NCBI): domain Eukaryota; kingdom Metazoa; phylum Chordata; class Mammalia; order Rodentia; family Cricetidae; genus Peromyscus; species Peromyscus eremicus. The sequence goes on from NC_081435.1 coordinate 16,443,883, forward strand.
GAGTTATGGATGGCATTTTCAGTTGTGACAATTGGTGCATAGAGTGGACCTAAATAAGAACAAGAAGCTTGGGCTCTCCTTTGTTTCCAATAGCAAGCTACTCCCATGGCTTTAGGTAACTTCTCTCTTGTCTTTCATGCTTATTTCCCTCTTTGAACTATCACGGGAACTGTTTCAATTGTTTAGAAAGGAGATACTGGAAATAAGCCATTAAAGCAGTCAGTAAGATGACTGATTAGAAAACAAGGAAAAAATTACTACTGTAACTTTTGAGACAGGGTTCCTTTATGTAAGCTAGGGTTCTGAGGCATCAACATAGCCAATCATGAGGGTCATGAGATAACTCAGCCAGTAAAGTGCACGTCATGCATGTGTCATGTGTTCAACTCCAAGAACTTTTATAAAAGCTAGGTGTGGTAGAGCTGTCCCTGAACACATGATCCTCCTGCCTCAGTTTCCTGAGAGTTAGAATTCCAGGAGTACCCCTGACATGAATAGATTCTTATGGGATTTGCCTAGTGCCCTCTTAATATTCTACTCCCAAGGACTATTTTATTTTCTGTCAATTTGAATTTTAAAAAGTGGTGAAAGCTATGTCTCTATCAACAAGACCAATCTCATTAGTTAATGTTAGGGGGTGTGGCCCCGTGTGTCTGTAGAAGCATGGTTGGGTTTACCTCCCATGTATGAGAAGCTACTCACTCTGCCAAGCAGAACTTTGCTTGTTGGCTTGACCCATTTCCTGCAGCTCACACCGGTTCTTCATTTAGCAGGGACTGAAGTTCACTGCTTTTGAAATGAAGAACCCATTTTCACTTTCTGTGCATCATGCCCTCCAAGTGGGATTTTCCCAAGAGCTTTTCTCAAAAACAAAAAAGGAGAACAGGAGTCTGGTTTTAGAAAGGGGCTGCCGCACGCACAGAGAATCACAGCCCCTGGGAAAAGGTCTCACCACAAGCTATTCTTAGAACGGAGATGTGAGCTTGCAAATGGAAAGTGAAACTCCATGGCATGCGTGCCAGGCACAGTGGAGGTGCCTAGGTGCCAGGGAGTGGAAGGACTCGGAGTTGCCTCCTCAGATGGCATATGTCTTCTTGTGCTCCAGAGGAACGAACGCAGTCACGCTCTTTCTCTGAGCTGTGGCGTCGAGGAGGGAAATGGCTGAAGCAGGCAGTTGTGGGATGCTGAGATGAACAGGAGTCTTTCAGTGAAATTTCACTGAGCTAAAGCTGAAGGTAGAGAAATAGCCTCTGAGGCCGATGGCAGCACAGCTCTTGTCTCAGTGACCATGCTAAGGACCAACTCACTGATTCTCTCTGATGGTGTGTAAAATGCACAAAGTGGTGCCATGGTATCCATGTTTATTTTCTTCCCCATTACTAAAATGATTCAGGTATTCCATTTCAGTCTGTAAACCTACATAGAGTTTGTATTTACCAGGATAGATGGAAAACTTATGACATACTACTCAGAGCATTCCTGATTATTTTTTTCTTCAGATGAATTCAATATATACTCTGAAACATCAACATAGTCATCATGGCAGTAGTGAGATGCCTCAGGCTCAATATGAATTTGGAGTACACTTTCTCACATGCATATATACTATACATATTCATACTATACACATATATTATACATTCATTGCACACACAGTGCACACTATGCACAACTCATATTTTACACACAGCAATTTTCATTTTCTTAGGTTTCTTTGCTTTAATGTAATGTTCTGTTTGAGACAGATTCTCGTTATGTACACTGTGCTTACTACACTGGGCTCACTCTGAACTTGAGACTCTCCTGCCACCCATGTGACTGGTCACAGGCTGTGCCACCTCAATAGGAAATCAGTATTTATTTGTGCCTCTTTTTTCATTTATATCCATCTGAGTGTGTACACCTGGGAGATAGAAAAATTTATAGGCATAAAAGTGAAGCCCAGAGTATCCTACAGTCTCTAATAGCATCCTTAATATTGTCTACCTACCATGCGTAATTCTGGCACTTATACAAACACTTGGCCTAAAAGAGAGAGAAATAGTCTGTTCTTAACTGATAAATGACCAAAGAAATTTGAAGGAAGTGGGAAACAAACAAAAATTAATCAGTATTTCTATTAATCTAAAAAATAGAAAAGCATCCATCTACTGAAAATCAAGGGCAGAAGAAAAGCCAAGCTGTGGTATCACTCAAGCTGCCTTGAGGTCAGTCATAGTTTTCCAGACCTAGAACAGACAAAAACAGTAAGGTGTTTTAGGACCCAGCCTAAGAAACCTCCAAAGGCTTTCTCTACCTGTCTGCTTTCACGGAAGGAGACAAAGATGAGAAAGTGTTCTGGAGACCCTGCCCATTTCTTCTGATACTAAAACATGAGCACATAACAAAACCATACTCATGTTCAGTACTGAAAAGCAATAGAAAGATGTGAACCGTCTTGTGTTTGTTTATAAAGGTGTAGATAAGAATTGCCTCAGATTATGCTGTCCTTCAAAATAGTCACATCAGGAGGACAAGTTTGTCATTCAGAGATGATGTTGCCCTCAAAATATGAACAGGACTTTAAAAGAATATGTCATTGTGATATCATGGTCCACTGAAGAAATAATTCTTATGTCCTTGAAACTCTTCCCAATAACAAAGAAAGAAGTTTCCCTCAGGTGCTACACAAATACAACTCTAAAATGGTATTCAAGTTTTTCTCAAAAAAAAAAAAAAAGTACATCTAGGGCTGGAGAAATGATCCAGAAGACAACATGCTTTGCTCTGAAGGCATGAGGAATTGAGTTCAAATTCCCAGATTTAAAAAAAAAAAAAAAACAAGCAATGTAGGTCATTTCTGTAATGTCAGTGATCCTAAAATAAAATGGGAGGTGAAGTCAGGAGAATTATTAGACACCAATGGATCAGTTCATGCAGCAGTAAACAACACCGGAACCTGTCTCAAACAACATAGAAGGTGTGGATGATTGGCACACGAGGCTCTTCTCTTTCCACTACATGCTTGTTGTGGCACACAACCATCTGTAAATACATACATACATACATGCACACATCACACACATGTGCACATTCTACATAAAAAACTGTAAATCTACTCTACCATATCATGATTTTCTGGCATAAAGAACAGTCACTACACTTGTAATAATTCTTCCAGAGTAAATTTCCCCAAATATTTTTCAGTGAAATGAGACTGCTGGAAATTTCACCTAAGTGTCCACAGATATTCTTCTGACTTAGGGAATGTAATGAAAGGCTAATGCAAACATAAGCTATCAGTCTTACCTTCTACTGTAGTAGAACGACTTGATAGTTTCTATCTTACAAGTAGAGAATAACTTTCCTAAGAGAAGGATTATGCATTGCATTCCTCAGTAATACCTTCTGCAGTATCATACACAGGTAGGAAACTTTGTAAGTATTCTTTAGCCTAGTGATTGTCACCCCTGTCTGGAGTTACCCAGTTTCTGATTTTATGAGTCTCACATGAGGCCATATTATAAGTAATTTTTAAATGGTTCCCAGTGATTTTTAGTATGCAGCTGGAATAGAGAATAGCTTGTCAGATTTTCCATAGAAGTTTTATTTTTAATGCCTTGGTCTTTCAAATGACTTTTCACTAAACCTTCAAAGGCTGCAATGACTTTTCAAATTGTAGAGACCAAAAATGATAGCAGGCATCCATCATTATCTTAAACATGAAAAATGGGAAAGACATGGAGAATATTACTGAACCTTTAAACCATTTTCAAAATAAGTATTCAATAAATACATTTATCATAAGGATACTGTTGAATAAGCATGGCAGGTAAAAAGGGGTCAAGGGAATGAAAAGTAAAGAGAACATTATGCCAACTGAGCAGGCAAGCCACAATCAAGAGAAAGTTCACAAAGCAATTGCTGTGATATGTTCTGTATGATGTGAATATATGTTGCTGTGATTGGTTGATAAATAAAATGCTGATTGGCCAGTAGTCACTCAGGAAGTATAGGCTGAATAAGCAGATAAGGAGAATTCTGGGAAGAGGAAGGCTGAATCAGAAGACACCAGCCCTCAGTCCAGGGAGCAGCATATAATGGCATACAGGTAAAGTCATAGAACATGTGGCAACATATAGATTAATGGAAATGGGCTGAGTTTAAGTGTAAGAGCTAGTCAGTAGTGAGGCTGAGCTAATGGTCAAGCATCTTTAATTAATAATAAGCCTCTGTGTGTTTAGTTGGGTGTGAGTGGCTGCAGGACTGGTGGGTGAGAGAGATTTGTCCTGCCTGTAGGCCAGGTGGGACACAGGAAAACTTCAGCTACAAGCAATATCTCAGGGTCTAGATATCTACTGTTGGGAAATAGTTAGTCTTGAAATCTCAGCTGTACTGTGTTTATCAGGATTTTCTAGAGAAATGTAATTGATACAATGAATATACATTACAAAGGCAATTTATTAGTTTGACTTACAGTGTATATCTTACCTTATTCAAGCTGTGGAGTCCAACAATGGTCATCAGTAAGCTGGAGAAGCTATGAACCCACTAGATCCATGACCTGGAAACCTCAGCAGTCCTAATCTGGAGCTAAAGGCCTGGGTGATTCTTGGAAAGCCAATGGTCTTCAGTCCATGTTGAAAGGCCAAACAAACACTTGGCTCAGCCTGGGAGGAGGGGCCTGGACCTGCCTGGACTGAATCTACCAGGTTGAACTCAATCCTCAGGGGAGTCTTTGCCCTGGAGAAGATGGGAATAGGGGTGTGCTGGGGGAAAGGCGGGGGGGGGGGAGGAGAACAAAGGAATCCGTGGCTGATATGTAAAATTAAATTAAATTATAAGATTAAAAAAAAGCCAAACAAGTTGGATTACAGTATCAACTAAGAGTAACAGCAGGAGAGCAGATTAGATGCATGTGCCGGCAGGCAGGCATAAAGAACCAGCTTTGCAACTAGATCATCTTATAACTAACTGGTCTGCTTCCTGATGGTGCCACCCATTATGGGGGAGTGTATACCCCTCTCAGTTAGTTCTTCTGAGAGACATATGTACTGACTGCAGACCCTATAGAAGCTACTCTCTTGGTTGAATCCAAATCTGCTCAAGTGGACTGGACTATCAAGACCAATCATAATGCCTGCCTTCCTTTTTGGTACTTCTTCTTCTCTGTGCCCTCTGTTGGGTATCACACTGGAATTTCACATCCACAGCCTCATTTTCTATAACACACTTCCCTAAGCATGCTCCTCCCAATTTCTCCAATTTGAGCTTTTCATAGAACACTTTGGGTTATAGCAACAAATCTCACCTAGATTTACAAAAGGAGTTGGCATAAGAGGTGCTCTGAGAACACTGCCTGCTTGCTTACCCCTCCCTGAACTTGTCTTTCTTACTATCATTTTCACTTTTGTGTTGGTGGCTATTCTCCCAGCCTTGGGATTTAGTTTTTTCACATGGATAGCTCATCTATATGAATGAAAATGGGTAGAGCACAAGTTGTTATTGTGGCTTGGAACGAAGAGTAGCTAATCATCCCTGCTTCCTCCTTATGAAATTTATTAAACTTCTTAATGGAAAGATTACTGTTCATATTAGCAAAAGTCTAGTGTATTTTATCATCAGTAGCAGCAAAGAAATTACTGGAGATATTCTAAAACAAAATGTATCTCTGAAAGAGTCTTATATTTAATTATTTTTCTATTATCTTCTTTGTCATAGGTTGATAGAAAGAAAATACATATAATAGGAATAGGGAAAATAGTCTATTCCTGGATGTGCTAGAGAGATTCAACTGTCTACTTTGAAAAGATCTAGAATTCCAAGGGTGATGAGACTCTGGCGTGCTTGATAAGGAAGACCTGCCCACTCTGGGTAGCACCACACCCTAGGCTGTGTTTCTTGACTCTATAAAAAGAGAAAGTGAACTGAGCACAGGCATCAAGGACTTTCTATTACTTGAGTGAACAAGCAGTGTGATCAACTGATCCAAACTGTGACTGTGTGACACAGTCCTGCTGCTGTGACTCTTGCCTACAAGCCTTCCTTCCTTAATTTTTTCAGAGTATTTTTAAAGCAGAAAAAAGAAAAATAACTAAGACACATAAAAGAAAAAAAATACTAGTGTAATTAATTTTACTCTCTAGCTCAGTGAAAGTATTTTTTCACAAAAATTTTATTTTGAAAACATAAATACAGGTAGTATTAACTAACTTACATCTAAGTAATCTTCTTTTTATAAGCATTCTAACCAGAAATAACATAAACCACTATGAGAAATACGGATTTTCTTATGGCCAGATCCATTCTAAATGGTTGAGCATATCCTATGAATATCAAGTTATCTGAGCATCACTCCTAGACCCCTATCTTTCTGGTGGCTTGGATTCAGCATGTGTAGAACTCTGCTGCATTATACAAGTTAATAAAAAGTTAACTGTATTCTACAATGTATCCATGTACCCAGAGATGAGTGTAGTTTTCATCCATCAGCAAAGAAGATTCTCTTTGTAGCAGACAGACAGATATAATTACAGAAAACCTTATCTGGTCAAAATTTAGAGATGGACTAATCTTGGTGCACCCAGTACTGGTAATGCATCTGCAACACAACTTCAGCACATGAGGCTCAGGGAACATTATGGGACAGGGTTTAGAAAGATTGTAAGACCAGGAAGAATAGAATGCCTGCTCTGAAGTTGAATTCTAGACATAATAGGGAGGCTTCACTCATGACACCACAACAATATGGTTGCCCAAACAAAACTTGAACAATGGCCATATCAATATGTATGCTAACATGGAAAGGGGGAACCTCACAGGGCTCCATCTCAAGACAAAGAACTACAAGGAACTAATGATTCCCAGTAAACAAAACTTAGTTTTTCTCAGGGATGAGCTTCCTAATTGGTTTTCATATATCAAGAGGTCAACCCTGAATATACACACAAGCATCACTAAATGCATTCAAGAGATTTTTTCATGTATTTATGCATATTATGTGTGTGTATAGTAATATTAATCAAATAAAAAGAGGCCATCAATTTAAGAGTGGTTGAGGAGTGTGTAGACACAGGAAGATTTGAAAGGTGGGGACATGGGAGAGATTGGAGTGAGGAAAGGAAGTATGGGAACCAGGTAATTGTTATAATTAAAAATTTGAAAATACTTATTAAAATAGTGTAAAGTGTAATCACTAGGGTTGATGAGAATAGAAATTAGAAGTAGGTACTGGCACTCCCCCACCAGTAAATGTCTGTGCACACAAAAAAGTGAAAGGTAAGTGGTTGCAGAGGTACAGGCTAACGATCTCTGAGAACAGAAACAACTCAAGGCCATTCTAGTGCATAAATATTCTGAGTCCTGTCAAGTATGCTCATAACAGTGTTCTGGAGACAGCATAAAGGGGAAATATGGACACCATTATCATGGACTTTAGGGCATACTATGGCAGTGAGGGGCAAAGTCTAGAGTGTCAAAAGCTGATGAATTCAAGATAGGAGAATTGCATGGGTGTTGTTGAATGAGTGGGAATCACATGCCGTGGAAGTTGTACTCAGATATTGGGGCAAGCATGGGCTTGAAAAAATGAGTTAAAATAAGAGATCCTAAGACTTTCTTGGAAAAGTGACCATATCGAATGTGGAGGGTCCTAGAACGTAGATGGAGTTTGGACTTGCTGTAAGAAACTTCCGGAAGCCAGAAAAGTGAGAGAAGGAGGGCTAGACATGAGGCAAAAGACTGCTTCTAAAAGCTTGGACAGAAGTTAGTTTTAGCATCTTCTTTCACTAGAATAGAGCCCTGGATCTCTCCACGGAATGATCATTGACGTCGGCATGAGCTCCAGATGGTGACAGGGGAGAGACAGCAGTAACTGCAGTGAGACTTTCAAGTCTGCTTTTAGGATATTTGGCACATCACTGCACGTGCAAACATACAACTCGGCACTTAAATTGCCATTTTATATCTTTAATTTTTAAGGAAAAATGGGGTCTGCAGCAGGAAATTTTACAAGTAATGTCAGGGGTTTGTCACAGACAGAGGATATTAGCCTGGCATGGGTAACTTACGTACCACAAGTTACATACTTTAAGGGAATGTTCACTGGATCATTTAACTTGGCATTTACAACTTGTGTTGAAAATAGAAACTTTGCTTGGCATGCAAGGTATAAGAATTATCTTCCACAGAGAGATAAAGAAAAACTGCATCTAGGCAAGAACTGGAATGCACCAAACTTCTTTGACTTTGGGAAGGTTACAGACAGCCTGACAATGCCTATGATTTATCATGAGCTTCAGAAGGACCTCAATAAAGTTCCACATGACAGGTGTCCATTGAAAGCAAGGGGTAGGCATACCCAGGGTAGGGCATGGTAGTGAATAAAGATGAGCACGGGGGTGTATTGAAGACAGAAGCACATCTGACAGGAGGAGCAACATTGCTTTTTAGAGAAGTCTGCTAATAGCTAAGCTATTTTCTTGTAATTGTGTTGGTTTTTGGAGTTGAGACCAACATCTTGGAATGTTTATTGTGAGGGAATTGCAGAAACTGAATGAAGTAGGTGCTTAATAGCCTAGATAAGATTAATTTTGAGTTAAACTGCCCCTAGCCTGGTTATGTTTTTACAGATTGCTGCAGTATTTGATCAGGAAGGAGGCAGACAATAAACACCCTCAGTGAACCAGTGAGCTCACTTGTTAAACCATGGAAACAGTTCCAAAAGCCAAGATGCACAGAAGGAATTTCAAGGTGCAAGGGAGCAAACATCAGGCTGGGAAGAGGGGATCTAGTTCCAACTTAAGTTTCAATCAAACCTCTAAATCACTGGATCCAATTTTGAAGCAATAAATGAGCAAATTTAGTAAAGAATTTTTAAGGGCTCTTTCAGTAACATCCTCATGCCATTCTGATTTTAATCAGAATGCATAGATTATATATTTAGGCAAAGCGACCAGGCAATGCCTGGATGATTCCATTTCACGGTTAGACCAGCATGAAGCCTCCCCCAGTCCCTAATCCACACAATGAACACATAATAGAAATAACAATGAAAGAAATGTGAAGCATTTTCTGTAGATTAAAGTTGTTTTTACAAAATTATGGGCCATATTTTTGGATGTATGCTCTCAAGCAAATTAATACTGCTTGCAAAAAAAAGAGAGAGAGAGAGAGAGATGAGTGTCTCAAGTATATTGGATACATAAAAGCCAGAGTATGCATAATCGTCTTGCAAGAGTCCTTAAATCTCTGTATATAAACTGTTTAAAAGTAAATTAAAATTATCCCTTAATGAAATACAAATCTGAAGTCACTTGAATAACTAATCATTTTATGACCCATGCAGTGAATTTTTAATGCCTACTTCTACCTGATTATTTTAGATATGTCTGTGTTGTAAATTAAAAGCTACATAAATCATTAATGTGTTGATACAGATCAGTGAACTGCTTACACTATGTGTGATTCCTTAGGACACACAATGTCTGATCCACCTCCCTCCCTTTCAATTATACGGCAGCCAAGCACCTTCCTGTTCATCTTTTCTAAGGTCTCATTTGGTGGAATTACAGGATAGGAACCTTAACATTTTTCCTCTAAAGTGCCATGCTTGAAGTCAGAGATTCACGCTGTAGAACAAAATGGACTCCAAAGCCAAGTACGGACACAGACTGTAGGAAGGGAGACATTAATTCTTTTATTAAAATCTGTGTTTCTGAGAAATGAGTACCAGAACATCTGCAATTTGTTGGGTTCATGACGCTCTTCTACCTTCTCGGAAAAGGCTGCACTCTTTCTGTCCCTTCAGTTACAAGGTTCCTCTTGCCTGCTAGGAGGGCCCTTATTTTCTCTCTTCATCAATTTAATAATTACACATCCTTTGGAGGCCTTCTCAAGATCTGTATATTCTAAGATGCTGATCAAGTGCACCCATAATTAAAACAAGTGCAATTCATGTCAGAGAAACTCTGCTAAATTGAGTATGGAGTATCTGCTATAATAATGAGTTTCTTCTAGGTGCTATAAATAAATGAAGATGAGTAAGATGTAGTCCCCAGAGCGTAGCAGGGAACATCAAAATAGACAAAAAGAGTCAAAAGCTAGCATATGCTATGAAAGAAAATCAAACAAAGTGTTATAGCTATATTATAGGGGAGGAATTAATAAAGACTTCACAGGATGAGCAAGAAATTGTCATAGAGACATGGTCAGAGAAAAGCAACAGCAAGCATCCTTTCTGTTTTAAGCATAGAAGCAAATGTAACTTTCCTACTGAGAACACACACACACACACACACACACACACACACACACACACACACTGGTTTAATTTGGAAACTTTCTAATTGAAATGCACTAAAAGATTTTAGGCACTGGTAAAGGAAGGAGACATCCACCCACTCGGGTCCTCTCCTACCCAGTCTGCCCGTGAATGGAACCCTGCTCTCTGGGAACTCACCTCCCCACTCAGGGAGGACCCCTGTAAGGGCCAAAGGGGCCCCAGTATCAGACCTTCCCAGGGGCTGGGGCCAAACTCAGTGTATGGCCTACTGATGAGCTTCTTCTGCCTTATCCAGCCATCATCAGAGAGGCTTGCCCCTGCAGCAGATGGGAACAGATGCAGAGTCACACGGGCAGACATTACATACAGAGGGAGTCTAAATTAGAGGTAGAAATTAGAGAGAGAATCTAAATGTCCCTCCCCTCAGAGTTAAGGGAATCCTATGGAGGATGAGGTAGAAAGATTGTAAGAATCAGAGGGTAGAGGTTGCCAGAAGAAAAAGGCCCTCTAAATAAACTAGCAAGGTGCATAGATGCACAGGAGCTCACAGAGATTGAAGCAACAAGCACAGAGCCTGTATGAGTCTGTACCAGGTCCTCTGTGTACAGCTATTAGCTCATTACTTTTATAGAACTCCTAACTGTGAAAAGGAATGGGTCTCATGTCCCTAATCTAGGGACTCTTTTCCTCCTGTTGGCCTGCTGTATTCAACTTTTTGATGAATTTTGCTTCATATTATTATTTTTGTCATGTTTGATTGTTAACTCTTAGAAGCCTGTTGTTTTTGAATGAGATACAGAAAGGAGGTGGGAAGGAACTGGGAAGAGTAGAGGGATGAGAAACTATAATCAGAATATACTGTATGAGTAAAGAATCTATTTTTCAATTGGGCGGTGGTGGCGCACGCCTTTAATCCCAGCACTCGGGAGGCAGAGCCAGGTGGATCTCTGTGAGTTCGAGGCCAGCCTGGGCTACCAAGTGAGTTCCAGGAGAGGCGCAAAGCTACACAGAGAAACCCTGTCTCAAAAAACCAAAAAAAAAAAAAAAAAAAAAAAAACAGAAAAATCTGTTAGAAGGGGGGGGGGGGGGGTATTTTAGTCTGGGAGATGAGTTAGCTATTAACAGTACCATAAAGTTTTTCAAAAGACTCAAGTTCAGTTTCGATCACCCAATTTGGGCTGCTCATAACCAGTTGTAGATCCATCTCCAGAGGACTCAACACCCTCTTCTGGACAATGTAGCCACTTTCACTCTCATAGCACAGGCTCACACAGCCACACACATACACATAAATAAAAATAACAATGAAAGTAAATCTTTTTTATTTTTTTAATAACAGATTTGTTCCCTCCTCTCAGAGCTCATAGACCCTCACAGAAGGAGACAGAAAGCATGTAAGAGCCAAAGAGCATGGAGAAGATCAGGAGAACAAGACCCTCTGAATCAACTAGGCAAATTTGGTATGAACATACAGAGACCAAAGCAGCAAGCACAGGTCGGTCCTACAATGGTCTGCACCAGGTCCTCTGTGTATATATTATAGCTTTCAGTTTAGTATTTTTATGGGATTCCTGAGCGTGTGAACCAGTGGGTCTCTGACTCATGTGCCTGCTCTTGGGACTCTTTTCCTTTGCTTGGGTTGCCTGGTCCAAGCTTGATGTGATGTTTTTTGTTTGATCTTCTTATATTTTGTTTTGTCATGTTTCCTTGTTATCTCCTTGAAATCTGCTATTTTCTAATGAGAAACAGAAAGGGAGTAGATCCAGAAGATAGGAGAGGGGTGAGGAACTGGGGGGAATAGAGGGAGAAGACACTGTTTTTAAGGATATATTTTATGAGAAAAGAATCTGTTTTCAAGTAAAACAGAAAAAAAATAAAAAAAAATCAAAACTTGGGAGTTTTCACTGTTGTCAAACATTTGATTAACTCAAGCACACTCTGCATATGAGTAGATGAATTGTTTGACTTATCCAGCTGAGACATGACATGGCCAATGACCCATTCCTTTTTCATTTGTCAAGTGTTCATAAGATTCTGTTTAGGTATCACACGTTCAATTCAATCCTGAGCTGAGAAGTATAAAAATCCCAGATGGAATAAAGCTTACATTCAAGTGGATTAAGACAAGCAACATAAAGGAAATAAACAGACATCTATTTTCACATCATAAAAAGAAAAATGAAGAATGAACAAAATGGAGTACCCTGGGATGGTTGTAGAAGACATTTCTGAAAACACTTCACAGAAACAAAACCAACATTTGCCATAGCAAGAGGAAATATTGTGCATAAAGCCAGATAATCCAGTCATTTGAGTCAGGTCTACTTAAGATATTTAGGAAAGAAAAAAAGAATCATGCAAATTAAAAGTTTGGACTTTGTTTTCAGATGACTTTAACTTGTATATAGGAAATCAGAAGTACACCAGAAGTAAACTAGTTCAGGAAGGTCAAAGGATGAAGGATCAACATATAAAGAATAATTATAACATTATGTAATCCCTTTGGAAATGTAAAAACATATATTCATAGCACAAATTCGTTCATCATAAAATAAAATTATAAGAAATATATTTAACAAAAGAGTGAATGATTTGGCATGAAAGTTACAGAATACTGTTGAAGGAAGTTAATGAGGTTCTATGCTGAAAGACATGGATTGGAAAGCTGCAATTGCTAGCAATGAAGTACCTACAGATAACACAAAAGATATAAATTGACGTCCTTCATATCTTTTTAGAAAAATAGTCAAAATGATCCTAAAATTAATATGCAGAACAAGAGAACCTGGATGATCACAATAATCCCAAATGGAAAGAAAGCTTTACCAATTTTAAAATATAAAACAGAACTATAATAATCAATATTAGATTATGTGAGCATTCATATACATATATATGTATATAAATAAATAAATAATTGAACTTCCCACAATAATTCCACACTTTAATTTCAACTAGTTTTTAGTAAGTTTGTTTATTACAGAAAGAGTATGGGAGGAGTAGTTTTCTGTAAATATTTCTGAGAAATTGTATGGATGAAACATAATTAACCTTGACTCCTGTATCATACCATATGCAAAAAATAAAACAAATCATTGATTTGAATAAAAAAGCTGAATAATCAACCTGTTACAAGACAGTGCAAAAGCATTTTCTTGTCACTTTGGATTGACAACTCATCAGAGGTCTCTCTTGCAAAGCACATGAGAAAAAGGCAAATGTAATTTTGTTTCATCAAAATTAAAACTATCCCATTCCAATAGCACCATAAAAATAAATGAATGCATTGTGCAAGGCAGATTTCACTTCAGGGCACCTCTTCAGCATGCATATATAATCTATGATTTCAAAGGATAAGAAAAAAGATTCTCTCTGGGAGAGAGATGTGAGGGAAGCCAGCACAAAGCACCTTCAGTCTTGATGAAGTTGCCTTCTACCATGACAGGTGTGTGTGAGGTTGTTATGTGATTTCCTCAAAATATTTAATGGTACAATTAAGATTACTATTTACCCCTGGTAGTATATTGATCCAGAAACACAATAAAAATTTGTAACTATTAAAATCTAGTTGACAGATTATTATTTTTTGGAATAGGATTTATTTCTAATTTAGAATTTACTACTAGTATTCTAGCCTTAAAAATAGGCGTTTTGAAGCAATGAAGAAAAGGAAATAGAATGGAAAGAAGAGAATAAGATCACAGATGCCAAATTAAGCTTATCTTTACCATATGTGTTTACTTAAAAGTTTTGAACATATTTCAGGAATGCATGTATGTTGTTTCTCTGTATTGCATTTGGTCTGAATGTAGTGAAATACATTAACTACAGCAAGAATTCTAGAATGAAGCAGAAGCAAGTTTTAAGACGTTGGCAATAGCTGAATCTTGAAAAATAAATGCAAAGAGAAAGATATAAATGAGCCATGGCTTTGATTTGATACTACTGAAGTTCCCTGTAGGATCTTTGTAAGTGTAAAGTTATACCAAACATTCTTTTCAAAAGCCATTTATTTATTTTATGTGTGTATGAGTGTTTTCTCTGCATATATGAACACACCCCAAATGTGTGCTTGGGGCCTGAAGAGGTTAGAAGAGGAGGTTGGATCATTTGGAATTTGAGTTTTAGACGGTTTTAAGCTACCATGTGAGTGTTGGGACTTGAATCTAGTCCTTTGCAAGGGCAGCAAGTGATCTCTTTAGGTCCACATACAAATATTCTCTTTTTTTTTCTGTCGTCCCTTCCCTTCCATCTACACTTAAAATCAAACATCCCATTGTCTGTTTTTCTCTTCATATCACATGTGTCTTATTGTATTCGTCAGGGTTCTATAGAGTAACAGAATTAAGAGAGTGAACTTTTCTCTATATTTAGAAAAAGTAATTCATTAAAATGACTTATAGGTGTGGTCTGGCTAAACCGACAATGAACAGAAGGTGCAAGAATCCACTAGTTGTTCAGTTGACAAGCCTATATGTCTCAGCTGGTCTTCAACACATACCCGAATCCCAAAGAAATAGGCTCTAATGCCAGGTATGGAATCAACTTGCTATTGAGATAAGTGCAAGCAGGCAAAGAGCAACAGTTTCCTTCTTCCATCTCCTTATACAGTCTTCCAGCATAAGGAGTGGAACACAATAGAGTTGGGTCCTTCCTATGTAAAAAGATCTTGACTAAGGTTGTATTTTTTCACCTCTAAGAGCTGAACTAGAGGTTGGATCTTCTCACTTCAGATTGAGCAGAAATGCGCCACAGGTGTTCCTCTCCATTTTGGGGTTTTGGTTAATTTGAGATGTTGACAAACTGACAGGTAGGGGAAGCCATCATACCTACTACCCACCTCGCTAGGTCCATCCTCTTCCTGTTTCCTGGTTTCTGAATTACTGCAGGTAACATAATCAAATCTAGAGCCTTGAGCTAAAATCTACAGATATGAAAGTCCATGCTTCCTTTTTCTCTCTGGGTCTGAGTTATATCACTTGGTAAAATATTCTCTAGTTTCATCCATTTACCTGTAAATGTCATAATTTTATTTTTCTTTACAACTGAAGAGAATTCCACAGTGTATATGTACCACATTTTTCATTATCCATTTATCCTTTAAAACCATGTAGGCTATTTCCATTTCTCGCTATTGCTAATAGAGCTGCAATGATCATGTCTAAGTAAATATCTCTAGTAGGAAATCCAGACCTTTTGCTACCAATGAGTAGAGTAGCTGGGTCATAGGGTAGATGTAATTTTAGCTTTTCAAAAGTTCTGCACACTGATTTGCATAGAGATTGTACCCCTTACAATCTCACCAACAGGGAATGGGGTCCTTCTTTTCTTATATCCTTACCAGCTTTTGTTTATACTTGTTTTCTTGATCTTAGCCATTCTGAGTGGGGTAAAAAGAAATTCAAAGAAAGTTTGATCTGCATTTCCCTAATCACTAGAGATGAGGAATATTTTTTGAGATATTTCTTAGATATTTATCATTATTCTTCTTTTGAGCAGCTCTCTGCTCAGATCCATAGCCCATCTTAAATGGGTCATTTATTTTCTTGACTCCTTATTTTTTTAGTTCTTTACATATTCTGTATACTAATACATTGTCAGATATATAACTACCAAAGATTCTCTTCTATTTTGGGGGAAGGGCCTTCCTCTTCATTGAATTTATTATTTCATATGATGTAGGTAATCTTTTTTTGTTTTATGAGATTCTGCTTGTCAATTGATGGTCTTAGTTCATGAGAAGTGGATTCATGCACTTGTGACCTGTAGGAAGCTACAAGGGTTTCCTTCTTGCAGTTTCAGTTTCAGATTTTACACTGAAGTCATTGATTTATTTGCAGTTGACTTTTGTGCAGGGTGATAGATACAGCTCTAATTTTCTGCTTTTATATGTGAGCATTCGGTTTTCCAAACACTGTTTTAAAAAAATACTCTATATTCTATATGTGAGTATTCGGTTTTCCAAGCACTGCTTTTAAAAAAATACTCTTTATTTTTTATGTCTTTGTTAAATATTAGGTAGCCATCATTGTGGTTATGTATTTTGTACCTTCTGTTTTGTTCCATGGGTCTACATGTCTGTTTTGGGGAGTGGCATGCTATTTCATGACTATATGTCTGGAAGTTAACTTAAAATCTGGACTGTACTCTTGCCTTTTGTATTATTCCTTTTGTTTATGATGGCTTTGGACATCTGGCGACTCTTGTACTTCCATATGAGTGTTAGGATGTTTTATATTTCTGTGGAGACTGTCGTGGGTGTTGAACAGGGATTACATTAAATCTATAAATTGCTTTGTATAGGATGGCCATTTTCATAAGATCAATTCCAACAGCCCATGAACATTGGAGGTATTCTCATTTTCTAATGTCTTAAAAAAATCTCTTTCTTTGCAAATTTAACAGTTTGATTGTTAAAGTCTTTTACTTCCTGGGTAGGTTTATTCCTAGTTATATCTGAAGATATTATACATAGAAATGTTTCCATGATCTCGTTCTCACTTAGTAGTTATTGGTATATAGACAGACTATTGCTTTTAATAAGTTGATGCGGTATCTTACAATTTCACTGAAACTGTGAAAATTTCTAGAAATTTTCTGTTGGAATTTTTTAGTGCCTATAACATAATAACACAGTGCCTGCTAATAAGGATAGTTTAACTCTGTCTTTTTTTTTCTGTTAGTACACTGTTAACTTCCTTCCCTTGGGTTATTACTGTATCTAGGACTTTAAATACTATATTAAAAATGAGTGCAGATAATGGGTAGCCCTCTATCATTCATGATTTTAGTGGGATAGCTTGGAGTTTTTTTCTTCATTTAGAGTGCTGATGGATATGATATTGACATTATAGAATTTATTGTGCTGAGATATACTCCTTTCAATAGTATTCTCTCTAGGACTTTTTTCTGAAGGCATGTTGAAATTTATCAAAGAAGTTTTCTGCAGCTATTTAAGTGGTTTTATTATTTCATAAGATTACTTAAAATATTATATATACATGACTTCATACACACACATATATACGAATGAATGAATGAAATGGAGTGACATTACATGATTTGAAAATTCTTCCCCCAAAGTCACATTCTATATAACAAGAACCCAGTTCTAGGCCAGAGAAAGAGGAGGAAGTTCTTTTCTCGTTATTAGTCAGGGTTCCAAGAAGGCCCGCAAACTTTACAGGCTATTGTCAGTGCCCTATGTTGCCTCACGCAAGTTGAAGATAAGACTCCATTGCTGACAACACTACCACTTTAGAGAAAGGGCGCAAAGATGCTGGAACTGACCTGAAAACATTTATGCTGATCCACGTTACTAAATTGTGTGATATAAGGTGACAACTTAGAAAAACAATCAATAATCATGTTTCACTATAAAGCCTGGGAAGCAAAACAATGATTAGCTCAGAAAAAACGTTTTCAATAATGCAGTAGTGACACTTACATATGGTATGGGCATAACCAACCTGTCTAATTGCACTTACGGCTTGCTCAATAGGTGGGAATTCATGCCTATAAAGCTGGTCAATCTATGGCTAGAACAGTCATATACTCTATTGGAGACCCTTCTATTGTCATTTTTCTAATCCAGTATAGTTTCTGCCTGTATTCTAAACACTTATCCTCATGCGTACAGATAACTCTACACCTCACTAAAGTTGTACCCATACGTGTTGACTCTCCATGGAAGGCCTTACCCTTTCTGAGGAATGAATGGGGGTAGATTGGGAGAGGTGGGGGTGGGGAACAGGAGCAAGGCAGGGAGGGGGAACTGTAGTTGGTATGTCAAAAAAATTAAAAAAAAATTAATTAAAAAGAGAAGTACACACGTGCACACACATGGATACATTATGAATTTGTGGATTTGTAGGATTGTATGTAAGATATAAGAATGGTTGTGGGGGTAGAGAGATTTGTGGAGATTATGTAAATTCAGTGCCCTTTTGTAAGAAACTTTAAAAATTGAAATAAAAAACATGAATTATCAATTGAAACCCTGATGTGTGACACAGCTTTCAGAATTCTGCGAATTTCCCAGTTGGGTCGATATGCACTTATCTGTAGGAAAGTACGAAACCCTATGTCTGGTATCTGTGGCAGTCATCGTTTGGTGATTGACAGGTGGGAATATGTGCTCTGGATTAGGACCCCCATGTCTTCCCAGTTCCATTACCTTGGACACATGAGGTAGTGTGTGTCTTGGTGAGTGACTGCAAATACATAATGGGAATAACAGCTTCGTTTCAAGTTCTTTTGAAAATCATGTGACTTAACATAGGAAAAGTGATTAGAACAATATCTACCATGTTACAATTTATAAATAAAGATTTGTTTTAGTTATTCTTTCATTATATAACTGTCTCATAGGATTCCAGGACTAATAAATAGTTAAGAGCCACTGATGGGAACCAAAAGGTAATTTATTCACTCCCCCAGTGTGACTTTTGTCCTTGAAACACACAAATATTCAGGAGAACTTGTACATCTGTTTTAAGTATGTTTCTGTTTATCATGCCATTTTCCAAAAACCACTGGAGATTTAATAATATTAAACAGGTGTCATGGGTCAATATACTGACATTCTCCCAGCAACCATGTACAGTAGTGGAGGAGTTTGTTCTTTTAGAAAAGGCCTTGAGTGGTGCCTTTTGGTTTCAATGACATCAAAGAAAAAGTTTTCACACAATAATTTGCTATGAAAATGTGAAACTATTAGTAAGAAACTAAGCCAACTGTCACATAGTTTCTGACTATCTTTTCTGAGCTAAACTTTCACATAGATTGAGTGAGGGATGTCCAGGGAAGAGATAATTCTCAATATGTCAGCTTGGTCACACATTAGGCATATATGTTCATTCTCATGTATGCATGAATACATAACAATTAGCAATATGAATGAAGCATAGTGTGACTGTAGTAAGCATGACTAGCCAGATTGCTGAGAACATTATTCACAGAACAAAGCCATTTTCACGTTTGACCTCCATTGGTTAGGCTAGAAACGATCCTTTAAAATCCAGGTGTGATTCTGGGTATTGAGCTGAAGATGGAGAAACGGAAGCTGTGAAAGTTTGGATATTAGACATACATCATTCATTACTAATCCATTCCCAATCAAAAAGCGAAGTGTAAAATTCATACTGTCCTGTATTTAATAATCACAGCAAAGGAAAAGCCAAAGGAGAAAAAGAGGAAGAGGGAGAAAGAAGGAAGGAAGGAAAGAGAGATTCAGAGATAAGACACAGTGGAGAAAGAGACAGGAACAGAAGATTAGCAGACAGAACATGAAAAGGAGCAAGAATCAGGGTGGGTATAATGGAAAGAAAGCCCCTAGAAACACTCTGGGATCATTTGTCCTGCATAAGTAAGTGAATGAACAGCCAGCTGCCCAGGGGTTGCTCTGTAGGAGCTAGAGTGCTGGCTGGAAACAGAGGAAAGTCATGACAAATCTGGAAAGCACTTGAACATGAAGAGGAGGGCTCTGGCCTCTGATTGGATTATTAATGCTTTGGTTTCTTTCTGTGTTACCATGGGGTCTCCAGTTTAAGTCCTCTATAGGTCTGTAATGTTTATCTTCCTCTTGGCTTACATTGGGTTGTGGCTAATAGTGCCCCCCCCCATTTATTTCTGTTGTTTTTTTTTCTTTCCCTCATTTACCTTCCCAAGATCTTCTTGATTGTCACTAAAGAATTTTAATTCAGGCTCTGCCTCCTCTATACTATTGTCTTTCCTGTTAGGCAGGTATGCTTGCCCATTGAGTAGAGCATGGTGAAGTTGCTTGAGTCAAGATAGGCCTCTTTCTTAGTGCTCTTCCTAGGGAGAAGGCACAACAAATTCCATTGCCCTCGGGGCAATCTGTCCTTCCTACTTACTGATGTGTCTCTGTACAAACATAGCCTCTGCATACTGAGGATATAGATGGCCCCAGGAATAGTGTCACCTTGTTTTATAAGGAAGATGAGACTTCTCTCCACATGGTAACAAAAAGCCAGGCTGCGCTGGCTAGCATGATGCTGAGATCTAAGAAAGGAGAGATGGCATCACATAGAAAGGAAAGAATTAGGACCTGTCCAGACAACATGTTAACAGCAGAGACTCAATCACTAACAGCAGGTTTCTGCCCTCTATGAGGCTTCAGCTCTATCATGCTGAACATAGGAGCCTGTAGCCTCACTGTGCACAGGTAGGCTGTGTAGGGAGTGTAGGGTTATGTGATTTTCTGTTCAATGTAACCTTAACATAGAAGAAGAGTGACATTTTAATCTCAGAGATAAACTAAGTGCTTTGATTTTCCCTATTTACTTTTTCTCATTCTCCTTTTATTCCTTACTGTTGAATACCCTATAACGGATCTAAAACATGATGTTATCAACTCTCTTATTTTCTTGTTTTATCTCTTCCCATCCTTCCAAGTTGTGAGTCACAAAGGACTTTATATCTGGTATGTAATTTACTACAACAAATGTTGAACTTTTTTTCTTTCTTTCTTTCTTTCTTTCTTTCTTTCTTTCTTTCTTTCTTTCCTTCCTTTGTTCTTTCTTCCTGTTTATTTTTCTTTTTTCTTCATCTTTTTTTTTACAAATTACCTTGTAAATTTGTATTGCCTTTATTTATTTGTGTGTGTGTGTGTGTGCGTGTGTGTGTGTGTGTGTGTGTGTGTGTGTGTGTGTGTGTGTGTATGTATGCATGTGCGATAATATAAACGTAAAGATCAGAAGACAGTCTATGGGAGTTGGTTCTCTCTTTCTACCATGTGCATTCTGGTGACTGAACTCAGGTCACCCGGTTTGGTGGCAAGGACCTTTACCAGATAAGCTATCTTTATATTCTTGATCTAATTATTTAATTCAAGACATACATGTTCATGCAAAGCAACACTCAAGGCCCAATGCCAGTGAAGCCATGAGAACACCTGGAAACCAGGCATAATAGAATGCAGTAAGACATTTACTTTCCTTCCAACTAGAAGGAAATTCCAGATATTTACCAATTTTAGCACCACACAGATTTTTGCTTTCATGGTGGTTTTTCATTTAATATTGTATGTAAAATATTTTCATGCCTTGGTAAACATTGCCCTGGAGCCACTGAAATGGTCAAAGTGATGTCATTGTTTTTTACTGCCTAAGTAGTCCTCCATTGTATATATGTACCACATTTTCTTTATCCATTCTTCGGTTGAGGGGCATCTAGGTTGTTTCCAGGTTCTGGCTATTATGAAAAATGCTGCTCTGAACATAGTTGAGCAAGTGTTCTTGTGGTATAAGCAAGCATTCTTTGGTATATGCCCAAGAGTGGTAACATTGGGTCTTGAGGTAGATTGATTCCCAGTCGGGATCTATCCCTGACTTTTTGGAGCCAGTGATCTATGGTGGAACACCTTGCACAGCCTTAATGCAGCAGGGAGAGTCTTAGATATGCCTCAACTGAATGTATCAGGCTTTGCTGACTCCTCATGGGAGGTTTACCTTTTGGAGGAGGGGATGGAGCCATGCATTTATAAAAAAAGTTTAAAAAATGAATAAATATATTTTCAAAAGTAACATTGTGAAATTGTTGTTTTCATTTTTCAACTGAGGAAGTAAATAACATTCCTCTGTTAGCTCTTTGTTATAGTGACAAAATATGCAGGAATATCAACTTACAAAGGAGAGATTTCTTACAACACATGATTTCAGAAGTTGCAATCCATGTGCCCCTGGTCTTACTGCTTTAGTCCTCTGAAAAGGCTGAGAAATATCACGATGGGGAAAAGTTACTCACTTCATGGCAGCTAGAAAGGAAAGTTAGGGGTGGATAGGGCTGAAGAGAAAGTAAGGAAAAGAAAGAGATAGAAGGAAAAAAAAGAAGGAAAAGATTCCTGACAAGGCAAGTTCTCAAGACGTTCTCCAAAGACCCAAGAACTCTACTAAGGCTTCATCCCATACAGTGTGCACCATACCTCAGCCATCTACTCAGCTGTGAATTATTGGATATCTCAGTCTACAGTTGAAAGTATATCTCTCTGACCATATTATGACTGAAATCTCCTGAACTGGCAAAAAACCAAACCAAAACAAAACACATTTAACACATGATGTTTGTGAGGTATTTTAGATCGAAACAATACTGCCTACTGTGGTGATACATTGTGTACCCCAATAAAGCTTACCTGGGGATCAGAGGACAGAAACTGCCACTAAATTAGACATAGAGATCAGGCAGTGGTGGCACACATCTTTAATCCTAGCACTCTGGAAGTAGAGATCCATCTGGATCTCTGTGAGTTCAAGACCACACTGGGTTACATGAGAGAAACAGAACCAGACAGTGGTGACACATGCCTTTAATCCCAGGAAGTAATATGGCAGGACACAGGAAAGGTATATAAGGTGTGAGGAAACAGGAACTCACTCTCTTGAGACTGAGGATTTCCTAGAAGTAAGAACTTGTGGCTGGCTTGTTCTGCTTCTCTAATCTTTCAGCTTTCACCCCAATATTTGGCTACTGGTTTTCTACTAATAAGACCTTTTAAGATTCATGTTACAGCCTACCGTCTTGAATAACAAACATCATAGGCTGGGATGGATGTAGTGTGTGTGCATCTACCAAGACCTTGGTGCATCACATGCTCCATAACTTTCCAACACTGTGCCTACCATATGGTGTGCCCCTGGATTTTGAATGAAGTGGTCTTCATGTAAGTTAGTAATATTTTGCCTAGCAAATTCTAAGTGTTTAAGGAATTCTGGATCTCCTGAATTTGGGAATTACAAATTCAGGTGATCCAGAATTCAGGAATTTGAATCCTGAATGTGGGACTTACAACCAACCTCATTGTCTTCAAATATACCCTTCACGTGTTAGGACATAAACTGTGTCACCAAGGCCAAGAACAGCAAAAGGAGTCATGATAGCTAGTTTTATGTCAACTTGATAAAAGTCAGAGTCATTTTGGAAGCTAGAAACAATTAAGAAAAGTCCACACCAGATTGTCCTGTGGGTAGCCACATACTGCGTTTTCTTTGCTTGATGATTGATGTGAGAGGGCCCAACTCACTGTAACCAATGCTACCCCTGGGCAGGTAGTCCTGGGCACTCTAAGGAAAGAAGTTGAGCATGTGATGGCAAGAAGCCAGTAAGTATCACCGCTTCATGGCCCCTGCTTCATTATCTACCTCCAGGTTCCTGCCTTGAATTTCTGCCCTGACTTCTCTGGATGACAGACTACAAGCTTTAATATAAAATAAGCACTTTTCTCCTGAAGTTCATTTTGGGCATGAAATCAAGTAATTCTAACTTCTCAGCATAAACCTCATGTTCTGAGCAATAAAGAAGAGCAGAAAAATAGATGGAGTTTTCCTATTTGCAGCCCCAAAGTCCTCACAGTTGAAGGTGAAGTTGCGTTTGCTTTTGTCTGATTCTTTTATGTTAGCAAGACTCAAAACAAGGACTTAGTATCTTTCTAAGTGTTGCTGAAAAAGATTCTCTATACACACAGCTCATGCAAAGCAGTGAGAGCAAGCTAGTTATAGGTGCACTGAGATTAAAAAAAAAGGGCTCCAGTTATTGGTATTACTGACAGAACATTATGAACTCTTCATTATAGATTTAAAGTCTCCAATTTTCTCATTTCCAGTCTTTTAAAATTCAAAATTAGATCATATTTTATGCTTGCAGGGTGTTTTTTCAATAAATACAGCCTTTCTAGATTGCTTCCTTTTCTGCTTCTCACATCTGGTTGGTTATGTCTCCAATTAAATTGCATTCCAATTTGTCATAGAATAGTAATAATAATAAAACTTCTGGAGATCAAACAAAGCCTCCCCAAGGAGTTTTTCCTCTTATACCCAGACTAGCACACAGCTCACTCAGAACAGTCAACAGTGACTAGGGACTACTATGTTTTAGATGTGAGGACTGAAACTCGGTTCATTTTTTTTTTTTTTTTAGTTAGAAGGAAATTGGAAAAAAAATACCACTCCAAAGTCTGTTTTCCTTCTTTTCCTTCCTCCTTCCCCTTTCTTCCTTCCTTCCTTCCTTCTTTTCTTCCTTTCTTTCCTTCTGTCTTACTTTTCTTTGCTTATTTGTTTGTTGGTGCACACGAGTGAAAGTACATGCAGCTAGAAGATGGCTTTTGATTCCCTGGAGGTTACGGTTGTAAGTTGCCATGTGTAAGGTGCTAGAAACGGCACTCTAGTCCCTGCAAAAGCAATATTCTCCCCTTTAACTTTTGTAGCTGTATTTTTTTATCTGAAAGGTTTCACTAAATAGAACCATACAAAAGAAATAATCAGAGATGCAGAAAAAAACGTGTTGATTATATATCCATTTACAAGGAAATATTATTTTTAAAAGATGTATTTTATATAAGACATTTTTGAACCAGATTCTATAAAAGGTAGATGTAGAGAAAATGTTTTTAAATAATGATGATCTGAAAAAAATCTGAATATAAGGAAAAATGATAATATTATCATAGGCTAATAATGTAGAAAAAGCTGACCAGAGAGAGCCTTCAGAATTGTTATTATTTAAATAAAAGTAAGGTGACAATATTCCCCAAAGAGGAGTTGATGGGTTGTCCAAAAACTATAATAAGAGAAAGAGTTACTCTTAGCTATATAGCCATCTCCCCATCCCCTTCTTTTCTTTTTATTAATTATTTATTTCATTGAAAAAGTTCAGAAATGTTATCCAGGTTTTGGTCAGTTTGCTTGATTTGACATAGGATAGTGGACCATTGTGGTAACAGGATTTTTCAGGGGTAGTTGATTTTGCTGTTTCTTAGTCTGTAATGAACTCACAGAAGACTCACCTACCCATGTGGATTCTTTTCCTGTCAATCAGACTTTACTTTAGAAGGTGTATATTCTAGACCCCTTATTCCCTTTCTTTCATTTTTTAAAATATTTTTAAAATATTCTCAAAAATAACTCTCAAAAACAACTTGGTCAAAGCAAAGAGATACCAAATTTAGATGAGTAAGCAATCATAGAAATGATGTTGGTAAAATGTTTAGTAGGGTGGTAGGCAAATACTAGTTTGGCTAGAAAAAGATATAAGTTGTTATCTTGACCAGCAATCTTTAAAGAAAAACAGCCTCCCAAATGATTTCAGTGCTAAGAAATGGATTGACAAAATAATTCACTATATTAATACATATGTGTCTGTGTGAAATTTCTTTAAAAGTAGGTTAAATTAATAACTTGGGTAATAAGAATAGTACAATAACTCTCTCTCAAAAATAAGTTGGTTAAAATTGCCATTTTGAGCAAAGGTGTGTGAGGCACTAACTGAATTGGCTTCTAAGGAAACAGTGAAGGTCCAGAGCTTATATCAGACCTTCTCTGGACTGCGCATATGCTGTTTGCACATTTATTTCAAGAAGATATGGAAAGTTCATTTATGTTTATTTTCATTTTGGTTTGTTTTGTTAGGTACTGAGAAATCTCAAACATGAGAATTTCCTGAACTTTAAGCAACTTACAGGATTTTTTTTCTGAGCTAGGGATATTGAAATCATGATTTCACATTTGATAGGTGAGTACTGTACCTTTGAGCTACATCTCTACTCTATATCTTTCTAATGGCCTTTTAAGTGTAATTTCTACTGAATAAGTATGGTCTAATCTAGATAAACTGAAGAGTTTGAGAACTGAGGACTTTTGTGGTTTATATTCCTGCCAATATTTAGTGATCAAGATCATGTCTTAATCTTTATAGAAAAGCAAACCGATCCACTGATACTATAAATCTATCAATGTAAGGCACCTTACAGTGTTAAGTGTGGAAATCTTGTTGGTAGTACTTAAAGGGTGGTAATGACTCAGGATCCTTTTCCATTTAATATAACCAATGATTGGTTGCAGCAAAGTGTGGTTGATGAATTTAATCTCAGTTGTGGCAAAGCTAACCCACAAACTGAGCAATTCTACATTTTTGGCATACTACAGTACCTATATTTGAAGAATAGTTAGATAAGTCATAATCCTTTCAACTTACATAAAATTAAAGTTCTTGTCCTCAAATGCTATCCTTTTATACATGGGGTAACCAAGATATGAGTAAAACGATGTCCCTCTACATCTACAAAATAGCTGTTACAACAGTACCGTTTGTGATGCTGGCTGCACTGAAATTGGCATAAGCAGTGTAAAGAACAGAAAAGGAAAATATTATTAGAGCCATTTCAAAAGAGTTGATCTAGGATTAAATTTTGGCTTAGAGACAGAGATGCCTCAACAGGTAAAGGCACTTATGATCCAATGATGTAAGCCTGACAACCTGTGGTTAGTTTCCATAACTCAAGCAAAGGTGGAGAAGAGAAATGACTCTACCAAGTTGTCCTTAGACCTCCGCACACACTCTGTGACATACATGTCAACACACACACACACACACACACACACAAGCATGCACACACCATACACATATTTTACCAATGTATATTTAAATTAAAAATATATTGTAGCTGGAGTTTTCCTGTGTCCTGCCTGGTCCTCGGTCAGGACAAATCTCTCTCACCTGCCAGTCCTGCAGCTGCTCAGACTCAAGTAAACATACAGAGGCTTATATTAATTATGAACTGTATGGCCATTAGCTCAAGCTTATTACTGACTAGCTCTTACACTTAAGTTAACCCATAATTCCCATCTATGTTTAGCCATGTGGCTTGGTACCTTTTCTCAGTTCTGCCTTGTCATTTTGCTTCTTCTGTGTCTGGCTAGTGACTCCTGACTCAGCCCTTCCTCTTCCCAGAATTCTCCTTATCTGCTTATCCCCGCCTATACTTCTTGCCTGGCTACTGGCCAATCAGCATTTTATTTATCAACCAATCAGAGCAACACATTCACAGCATGCAGAGTGACATCACCCATCATATTTTAAAACAGTGAACTGAGATTATGTTGTAGACAGAGATTAAGGGAGCAGGAACCTGTCAGGATTATTGGTGTTAAACTCCAGAGAAATGAAAATGATTGGCAAGCATCAAAGATAGTGGAGACTTGGTGGTAAGGATAGTGGAGACTTGGTGGTCTTCCTTGCTGAAATTTCCCCAATACCATGGGGAGAAGCTGGATCACTCCCTGGATGGAAAGTAATGGCTCTTCTGGGCAAATCCCTCCATGCATTGCAAATGATGCCCTGTTTAGAGACAACTAAGGAAAGAAAGAAGGAAAGGTACAGTTTTAGGGAGTGGATTATTTAGTGCTGTTTGAGGTCTAATAAAAGGAGGCCTAGTGATGAGGAAACTGATGACACAATTCCTCTCAGAGTCTCCTTGCTTTCTTGTGGGAGCTTCAAACTTTGGTCAGTTCTAGACAACTGAATTACCTTATTTTCACCTATTCCTGTCAGTAATGAGTGATGAGTATCCTCGGAAGCCAGTATCCTTTGGCAAGAACTAGGCAAGGAATAGTCATGCCAGCTGACTATCATGTGACCTGAGCAGGGAGGGAGCCTCAGTCCTTGTCTACATCCTTTCTCAAAGCATCTTTCTTTAATGTTCTCATCACTAGCAGTCTTGTTTACCCTTATGCTTTGATTTCTCAGTGAGCATGCTCTTCCTGGGTAAAAAAACCCATTTCCGTGTGGACAGTGAATAAGAGCTTCAACTGTAGCAGAGGAGAAGGCTGACAGAGAAAACAGAAAGAAAAGGAAGGATTCTTATGAAGAGACGTGGAATAAAGGGAAAGAAGGAATACATGAAACAATGAGGAAATGCAGGGGACAGAAGGATATAAAAGCAAATCAAAACTAGCAAACACAGCAGGAACACTCACCAGTGCTGGCCAAAGCCACCTGCTACAAGATATTTTCATGTGTTAAACCGACCTTTTTCTGTGTGAGTCAGAAAAGGCTTTCTCACCCAGGATTCAGACATCTGTGGCTTCAGGTCAGTGGGCTGGAGAATTGAGTTGAATATTGCAGAGGAAGTGTGGAAATTTGGAATGTTTTGTCTGATTAGGTATGAGGGGGTGGTAAAAGAGAAAAAAGAAACAGAAAGCCTGGCTTCTGTTAACTTGGTAGTGATAGACACACTGTGTAAAACTTGTGATAAGAGTTTAATTGTGCAGAAGTTATCCTCCAGTCTTCAGACTTTTGGTTCTGCTTCATGGGAGTTGCTGGTTGTCAACAGACTTCTCTCAAGTTTTCCAAGCATCACTCCATTATTTGTCCTCAGCTGTGAACCAATAACAGACCTAGACATTTTAAATTCATTAATTTGTCCATTTAATAGTGAAAGTGTACCATAAAAAAAGACATTTCACTTAAATATTTGGAAAAATCTACTTTTCCTAATTCTTGTATTCTTCCCATGATATTGGGAATCAATATGAAGAGCTTAGAAGATCTTTAATTTATAGTTGTAGAACTGAGATCTCTTATATAAAACATGTTAATTAATCCATTTATTCATTAATCATTTTTTTTCATATTAGTAGCATACTTCATGCACTATGCTGGTTCCAGGAATTAGTGTCTGGCTAGCTGTACACCGTTTTCTGGCACACTCAATAAATATATTCCTGGTTAGGCTTGCAATTTGAGCCATGTTTAAGTGAAATAACAGGGCATGATGTCTGGGGGTGGGGAAGGTGAGGGAATACCAAGGAAATCCTTTTGTTATATAGAGAATATTTTTAAGCAAAAATGATTCTATTCCAGTGTGTCTTCTCAGCCAACCTGGACTTCCATATGCTAGCTCTCCTGAAGCAGGAACGCCACCTGTATTTTATTCCTACTTTGTGGGTACCAGCATTTCAATTGGCTCCAGCGTCTACTAATCATTTTCTTTTTCAACATTAGAAAATGTTGAATGGCCAAACACTCATCAAAAATGTCAAAAATGTTTTCATTCCTGAAAATCTTCTTTAAATACTGAAGTGGCTTGATTAGGTTAGAGTGGTTTCTCCATCATTTTCTATATCCACTTAACTTAAGGGTAACTTTTAATGACATCCCACCAAGAGCGTATAGAATTTTAAAGCAATCAGTGTTTTCTCCTTCCACTATAGTGAGGAGAAAATTAATTCAATTTATGCTACATACAAGATCTTGTTCTGAGTTCTATATTTATGTTATTAAGTTAAGAATATGCAACTTGATTTTTTCCCATTTATGTTATGCTACCTCATACTTGAAAATCACATTTTTTTCATAGTATTTTACATGTAATTTGGGCCTTGGGTAGTGGCAAATTGGCATTTGATTTAGTACCCTGTCTGGAAACTAGTAAAACCTTATTCAGACCTACTAATGTGCTAGGCTTCTTCAGGTTTTCATGACTGAGGCTCTGTTCTTTACCCTCACAGGATGAATTGGTACTATTTAGCGTGAGGAGAGTTGAACCCTACCATTGCAAGAGATTTTACCTTTCAGTTCATGGAAAAAGTTGGAGTGCCACTTTGTACCACAATGCATCTCCTGGTTACTCTAGGACAGGCATCTTTAGACACAGAGAATCTAAATTAGTTGCTCCATCTGAATGATGACATGGCTACCCTTGGAGCTTCCTGCTTCTCCACACTCCCATCTATGGTTTTCATTGCTCTTGTGTAATGGAGTATTTAGTTAGAACACCAGGGTATCTTCTTGTGTTTTTAATGTGCTTTTTCCTCATGACTAATAACGTAGAGCATCATTCTAGGTATGCACTGGTCATTTGTACATCTTCCTTGGTAATCTGGGTAAAGAAATCACTCATCAGTCTGTATAGGCAGTCATGTTTCAGAACAGAGAATGTGCCTCCTTATCTAATCATTACAGGTACTATTTATTAACTTATTTATTTGTATGTGTATGCATATGCATGCATGCATGTGCATGCCCATGCAATATGTGCATGCGTGTGTGTGTGTGTGTGTGGGATGCGTGCGTGAGTGCGTGCGTGCGTGAGTGCGTGCGTGCGTGCGTGCGTGTGTGTGGGTGTGTGTACTTGCTATGGCACTCTTGTGGAGGTCAGAGGAAAAGTTTCTGGATATTGGTTCTCTTCTACCGTTTTTGTCCCAGGTTTTGAGGTCCAGAGACTTGGTAGCAAGCACCTTTCCCCACTGAGCTGCCTGATCACCCGACACTGTTAATTGTTGCCGGTCAGGTAAAGTACAATATTCCCTTCCCTAATTGAAAGAGAGAGTTTGCATTCCTCTGCAAAGAATTCCCATCTTACGCAGAATTGAGACACATGGTTCTCAGGAAAAGACTGTAGAGACAGCTAGAAACAGGAGCTGACTGAATACGCAGGCCCTTCCTTGCCTGACTGGTCAGTTTTGCTTAACATTAAATAAAGCCACAGGCTCTACAGAGACCTGCTATGTAAGCCCGTCCAGGAGCCAGTGCCATTTCCCCATAATCCAGCAAATCTTCAGATAACAAGAGTTTTTGAATAAACTTTACTTTTAAAATGGCATATTCTACTTTTAAACTCCAGCTCCCCCCAAAAGGTGGAGTATTCACCCTATGCAGCTCCAAGGCAAACAGTGTGATTGGGAGCACATTCATAATTCAACACGGTCAAATGCCAGGGGCCAAGGAGATAGTACTCCATGGCCGTGAGGAGTGGGCTGTCACTCATGGCTGATTCTGCTCCTTGCAGCAAGCTGTATAATTGGAGAAGCGGAGAGCCGTGACCCCAGCTCTGTGTTCTGCTACTATAATATATTCCCATCAGTCTGACCAGTATCAGGAATGGAGGAGCCTTTTGAATGAAAGCAAAAATGCTAAATTGTAATTTTCCAGATTTCTGGAAATATTAGGTTTAAACTGAACAAGAGGGAATGGACAGTAAGGGAGGTATCTCTGCACCAAAATTGTAAACACACTCAGCCACTCTATACATCTCTGCCACTTTCTGTACAGCACTTCCTGTGAGGTTGGAGTTCTATTACAAGGCTTTCGGGGGTGGGGGGTGATGGAACAAGAAGCTTACAGGCTAGAAGCTTCAGGCTGGGGGCTTGAAACCTAGTGTGGATGAGCCTTATTTCTGCTGCATCCTAGAAAAGTGAGTTGTGACAGATTATGTAGAGGAGTGAGCTGTGATAAGTTCCCTAGGAGTCCAGTTTTCTAATCTGGCACATGTTGGATCAAAGTGCTCATTTTTCCATTAGGTTGTAGTAGGGATTAAATAAAACACTGTGTAATTCACTGACTTTAGTGGACAGCACGGTGCAAGTAGAGTTTAGCCTGCTCTGGCAACTGCTAAGCCATCATGAACCAAAGTCATCAACTTCCAACTTCCCACATGAACTCTCCCATAGTTACTCTTTCTACATAGTAATCTCTTTGACCTACTTGACTTTGGTACAGCATTCAATTCACAAATTTTGAAGCGTTCTCTGAGGAAAGCATACACATATAAGGTCACTGTTACATGGCAAGTAACACACACAAGTCTCAATACTGATGCCACAGAACTACAGAGAAAGATCTAGACAGTGAAAAAGGGAAAGAATGCTTCAGTGATGCTTGATTACAGCTTTCGTTATTTATTTATTTATTTATTTTTATTTATTTTTTTTTTTTGAGACAGGGTTTCTCTGTGTAGCTTTGCGCCTTTCCTGGAACTCACTTGGTAGCCAGGCTGGCCTCGAACTCACAGAGATCCACCTGGCTCTGCCTCCCGAGTGCTGGGATTAAAGGCGTGCGCCACTACCGCCCGGCTGCTTTCGTTATTTTTAACACTATGTACTACATTGATAACAAGGAAGGGAAGAATGGAAGGGCAGGGGACATTTAAAAAAAAAGGGAAAAGTCAGGAAGGTAGTTGAAGAAATTAGTGAGAAACAGTCTATACAGCTAAGGTGGTGACATTGTATTGGAAGGATGTAAGACTGGACCAACAAACTTAGGTTCAATGTCAGGACCTTCGGTCCAGATGGCAAGGTCCTGTTTGTAGTGGACTTCCAGGCATCTGTGAGTGCACTGACTCTGAGAACTTGGAAGAAGTTTCATTCTGCTCACTGTTAGCTGATGTGAAAGGCACTAAACACAAGACCACATGCAGCCCAGTCCCCAGTTCTAATTTTAGTGTTTGCCCCAACCTTGTGTGCTGGGAAGACAGTGGTGGCTATTTCCTCCCAGTCATGGTGTTAACTGATCCTCTCATAGAAGTGGACTGGGCCCAGTGTAAGCACCAGCTGTGAAGCTGACTCCCCAGCCTTTAGGCCACTATTGACTACAATCTTCCACCACAACCAGATTAATGGGATTGGGAACAACTATAGTAGGTTGCAGTAATTAATCAATTTTATTTCTCTTTATATACTTGAAGTTAAGGCTTTTGCATTTAGCATGCAAATTTATGTAAATTAAAATTCAAACACATGCAAACAGATATGCAAATATGTGTCCCTAGATTTGCTAAGAAAAAAAAAAATCTGGTAGCCCTACTGTAAGCTCCTAAAATGCAGTGGGGGAAGGGAGAGAGAAGTTGAAGGAGTTTTGCAGCTTGATATGCCTTTCATTTGTTAATGTATGCAAGTTAAAAATGAAAATAAAAACATGTTTTACTTCAGCTGCTCCCTGTGTTATAAAATAGAAAGCTGAAAATCTGCAACAATAACAGGAACAAAATCTGTGAGTCTCCTTCTTGAGATAAGAATTTTAAAGTTTTATTTATTCTAGAATCATCTGCCTTTAGGCATTGAGCCTCATAAGTGCTGCTTCATACTTTTAATTGTTCAGATAGAAGCTGTAACTAAACACAGAGGAAATGTCTTAGAACTCGAGTGCTGAAGACTTATGATGTGAGATTGAAGTTGTGTAGAAGCAGCCTAGGAATGGGAGGTAGGAGCTGAGCAGGAAGAAATCAATGATGAAATACATTTGATTAATTCATATGGAATAAATATTTTATTTAAAAGGTTGTTATTTGTAAATGAGCTCAAATGAGTAAATGGGAGTGTATTATAAGTTTATCAAAGAGGAGACCCTTAAATAACTGCTTGTACTATAAACTACACCATGTGGTGATACATACCTTTTTTCCACAGGAAAAAAGGGCAAGAAGGTAACATTCAAGGTCTTCTTCTTCACTCATATAGTGAGTTTGAGGGTAGGCTACAAGGCTACATGAGACTCTGTCTCTTACTCTCCCACACACAATAGCACAACCTAAGCAACAACCAAAAAAAAAAAAAAATAACAAGGCACGGTCCGAGCTTAATTTAAAGTAGATTGGAAGTAGCAGATAGTGTCTGGTACTTGAAATGTTGGTTATAACAGTATTTGCAAGCAAGTCTGATCATAGCAAAAACAGTAAATGGATGAGCGATAAATACTAGAATAGGAGTTGGGCCAGGCACCCAGAGAACTGAATTACTGCTGGTTCTGCATCTCTTACTACAACATGACATTTGGCTGCACAAGGAATGTGGCCTCAATTTTCTCATTGGTGAAATAAGATAGCAATAATGGTCTGACCTCTCTGAAGATCCCACTGCCATTCAAATGAAAAACAGCAAAGCACTAAATAGATGTTAATTACTTTTAGAGAAGTTTATCTGTGGTCATTGCCAAGTTTTCTTTGCTGAGAACTCTTTAAACACTAGGAAGTTGGTTAAGGATTCAATATGATCAATTAAAGATTAGAAAACCCAAATAAGAATCTTGAAGGCTCAAGACAAATGATTTTGGAGAAGGCCTGACATAGGGTTATTCCTGGGAGGAGGCTTCATAGCATAGTGAAAAGGAACCTTTCTCAAGTTGTAGATCATCTTCTCTGACAATGAGACTATTTAGTATCTGAATTAAATGAGTTTTCTGGTTCTCAGGCTCTTGGTTTCTGCTGTCTATAAGCCCCTGTCTTGATATTTGCAACAAAGGAGCCCCCTTTTGGATCTAAGGTCAAGCTATACTGGGTGACTTTTCATGCCTCTGGTTCTCAGCAGAGGACTTCTTATCAAATGTTAAATACAACAATTTTTTGCTAAAAATATCAGTTATATAAAGTCATTTGAAACAAACAAGCTTTACTTATTTAATATCCATTCTTTGAATACCATTGGACATTTAGTGTAACTCAGCCATACAACATGTTCACTGAAGGCAAAACTTCAGAATCTAGTAGGAAGAGAAGTTATATTCATCTCCATCAAGGGGGAGTGAGCATAGAATGTCTTTCTGAATTCAGAATACTGTCTGATGTGATCCTCTTTAGCCATTCCTGTCTGGATCAGGTAGCTGCTTTAAGAAAACTGGCCATCAGTACTGGCCTAGGAAGACTAGACAAGGCATGTGCACATGCCTGTGAGTTGCCTGAGGCACCTCTGTTGTACTGTGGTGAGCAACATGGACCTTAACAGCAGCACCTATGAGATATCTCTGCTGAGCTGTCTTGACAAGGACTATGTTATGGCAGACAATGGAAAATTAGGAAACATATACAAGTTGAAAGGTTTTATCTCTTATTTACAACTAGAGTAGGGGTATCATTTCTTCAGTAGAGAAAGGTATAGGGAATTCTTTAATGAGAAATTCTATAGAGGGTAAGCAATTCAGATTAGAATTTGATTTATCACAGGGGTGACTTGGTAGGAAAACGTTTTAGACAATGGAAAGTGTCAAATTAGAACCGTAGAAAATGGGACTGGCTGCCTCTGCATGGAGATGTGATGAAATCTTGTGTTTGGGGTTGTGGGGACAAGAAGGAGAAGCAGAGGCATGCTGGTCTTCTCTGTTGTAGTACCATAGTGTAGGAGCCCAGGAAGAGACAGGCATAAGTGACACTTAGTCATAAAAGGTGCTCAGGGAATAGAGGACTTTCAAGACAGCACAGCTGAAGGGCATGCATGCATTTTTATTAGTGTTTAATGTAAGAGAGAAGCCGAGAATGAACCAGGGATTCGGTAGTGAGCTCACTAGGGATACAGCTGCAATCAAAGGTGTGTGACCAGTACAGTAGTACCATGGAGGCTCTGAACCAAGCAGGTTGCTGGCTTGTCATATTGTAAGTGTAAGAGATCAGTACAAATTAAGGTTGCTGGTTGGTAGTAGGTAGAGAACAGGGGAAATTATGTGATTAGTAGAGCTATCAGTGACTTCAGCCCTGACCTTTGCATTTAGTTTTGATCATATTGGTTCTGAAATTGAATAATGGTGGTGCTAAGTATTGGTACTTTGATTTTTGTCAATGAGAAAAGGATAGGGACCTTAAAGGAAGCATTCATTTTGAGAAGAAGCTAAATGAGTTCCTTGTATGCCCTTAGGGGAGGAAGAAGACACACTTTAAGTCAGACCTAAAAATGACATTTTACCTCACTCAGAGATGATTTATTTCAGCAAAATATCATGCATTGTGTTGAATTAATATGGATTGGTATTTTGATTTACATTTATTTAAACAATTGGATGCTATTTGGTGATTCTGTGTGGGCTAAATTTATAAGAGATATGTGCATGGGTTTGAAATGTGAAATCCATGGCCATACACATGTATTTCATAAATTTAGAATATATGTTTTGCTGTATAATACATACATTCATGCATACACACACACACACACACACACACACATATATATATATATATATATATATATATATATATATATATACATAAAGATATACATATATACAAGCATGCAGTTTTTTCCCTTTGAAGGTTGACTTTGGATTGCTTGGTTTCAATAAACTCTTATAATACTGGAATGCTTAAGATTTGAAATATGTTGAGTTACAATTGACCTATGTTATAAATACAATTTTTTTGGTCTCAGACACTTTTTGTTGAAAGATTCAAAATATCTGAAAAAATTAAATTGATTACATAATGAATTGATATTATGTTGGCCATATTACACTAATTGTATGTGTTACTAAAATTTAAGTTCATCTGCTTTTTACTTTTTTAAAATGTGACCACTAAAATAATCAGATTCCATGTCTAACTCTTATTCTTTCCCATTGGACGAAGCAAATGTGTTTTGTGTATTTCAAGGCATCTAGAGTACCCTGCTACTGATGCCTGGTCTATGTTCACTGTTCCATGCTGCCCTTGTCTAGCTGAGAACTATTGTTCCAAGGGAGGAAAGGGTCCTAGAGCTAACATATGAATTCAAGTGAGGTAGAGTTTCATTAGATACCTCTGTGGATTGACTAAGTGAGGATCATTTGGGTAGAATGTACACTCTCTACCACTGCACCAGTAAAAAGATCTGGGAATAAAGTATCTGTAAAGGGTTGCAATTAAGGCAGAGACTCAAATCCAGTAAAGGTGATGAGAATTAGGGACTGGTGACCATTCAGCCTTAATCAGGACATCAAGATCACACTACTGTTAACCTGGTAACATCACACAAGAGAAAGTATATATAACTGAAGAACCAGGAAATAGGAGGAGTGTCATGAAACACGGCCATCCAGATGTAATGTTGCCACTGTAACCATGAACATACAGAAGGTATGGGTACCCACATAAGAAGAGGCCCTTAAACTTGCCTCCATGGATGGAGGGTGTTCCGTGAGGCCCTATATATTCCCAAGGAGCTAATGACTGTGAGTGTTTGTTGGAGGAGGGGTTGTTATTTTCTCTAATGGTGTAGCCAAAGGGGCACTAGATGGAAAGAAACAGGTTCAAGCGTGAAGGATGGAAGATCCCAGAAAGCAGTAAGTGGTAAAAATAATCGCAACACATTGTCTATATATAAAACTGTCAAACAGTAATGAAAATATTTAAAAATGAAATAAAACATTATATGTACTTATAAGACTGTATTTATATACTTAGGAATACACACACTTGTGAATGAATTGCAACAATTAAAGAAACAAATTCATGAATTTGAGAGAGAGCAAGGTGGGGGAAAATGCATGGGAAGGATTAGTGGAAGGAAATGGAAGAAAGAAATTATGTAATTATACTTTTATTTAAAAACAAAAACATTTAAAAAATAAATAAAGTTTGCATCTAGTGTTAAAGAAATACAGCAATCAAAACCAATGATAAAACAAGTACACTTTTCATAGCCCCTTAACATTTTCACTTGTATGGGATAATGTAAAGGAGCCCATTAGATCTTTTTGCAAAGCTCTCTTGGGAACCAGCTCCTCCCTTATACTGTCATTGTACTGGTCAACAGCTGACTCAGTCTGATCTGACATCTAAGGTCATATCTGTCTCATGTTCTTCAAGCAAACTTCACCTTCATACAGTTCAGATTTATGGAAGGTCTAGCTGGTTTTCTATTTGTAGTGGGCAGAGTACATTCATCTGAATTAAGCATGTGCCTGAATAGATGAGGCTTCAGGTCTCACAAACACTTATAGGAAGAACATAAACATATGTGTATGCAATAGCAATATGTAAAGGTTTGAGATAACTACAATGTAAAAGAATTTAATACCATTTTAACCATTAAGATTAATTTTTACACACATATTAATAAATACCCTTTTTTTTCTACAAGTTTTGAAAGGTACTAGTAAAACATCTTGTGTGAATTTCTATGGCAGAGTCAGTCACTCACTGTGTAGAATTTAAGCATTTTAATCCAAAATCAACATTCTTTTCTGCAATGAAAAATTTTTCGTTGGACATAGGATAGAAGCCCTTAAAATAATCATAAAGCAAACACTTGACATGTTTATAATACACAGATCAGATGCTGAAGGGTTTTTGAAAGGTCCCTTTTCTGAAGAAACAGCATCAGACAACATCAACGGTGATCATAGTTCTGTTATTTTGGATTCAGAGATATTTGAAGCTTGGCTGGATGAAGAAGACATGGACTTTAAGGAAGATGATGAAAACATTGATTTCATGTCACAGCTAAAAGTACAAGTGGCGTGACAGGGCCCATGTCTTGTAAAACTCCCCAGAGAATGTACCTGGGCCATGTGGAGGAGACACCAATAAGAAACTGATTGAAACAGTTGGAAACGACTGGAAACAGAAGGAAAACTTAGAAAGTATATCACAAGCTTGAAAAACAATCTATGTCCCTTGTGAGTCTTTTTTTATGCATATGGGAGTTATAGTACACATTATGTGCTTTGCATTTTGACAGAATAAATGTGGAATGATAGCCTGCTTGCCACTCTCTAGTTGTGTGATAATAAGAAATTATTTAGCTTCTTTGATCTCTAATTTATTCAACTATAAAATGAGAATAATAATGTCTACCTCATAGGAACACTGATGACAGACAGTTATAGCAACCATGTACTGTTATCTACAACTTAATATGTAACACTTTCATATTTCCTAAAGGTTTAAGGATCTAAAAATTTAAACTTTAACGTAAAGAAGAAGGATCACACTCTAATATAGTGGTCATATCTATTAATTCCTCCAGATATTACTGTTTCTGATATGAAATCTGCCTGATACTTATGTGTTTATGCCTAGTGCTCAGATGATGTCTCTATTCTGTGATGTCCCATACACTTTAGGAGGCAGAACCTAGATATTGAAAATAGGTCACTGAGATATCCCACCTCCTGTTCTGTTTCCTCACTGTCTTGCGTTAAATAGTTCTACTAGACCCACATACACATGATGGAAAAATCCTGTGAAGAAAATAAATCATTCTTCCCTCCTTTAAGTTGCGTATGTAAGATGATTTTATAGCAATGTAATAGTAATTAAAGATAAGTGCGTTGGTTAGATGAATAGAAACCATCTGACACAACTTTTTTTTCATGAAAATAACCTAATTGCCCCTTTTGTTAGGAAAACTGCTATCAGACAATAAATTACAACAAAACTCCTTGAAAATAAACATCTAATGTTTCCTTTACATGATAGAGAAAAACAGCATGACTTGTATGAGCCATCTTGAGCTAGCACAACAAAGTGCCAAAGGCCAAGCACCTGAACAGT
This sequence comes from Peromyscus eremicus, assembly GCF_949786415.1. Lineage (NCBI taxonomy): Eukaryota > Metazoa > Chordata > Mammalia > Rodentia > Cricetidae > Peromyscus > Peromyscus eremicus. The sequence continues at coordinate 16,482,948 of NC_081435.1, forward strand.
CACTAATTTTCTTGTAATTATGGATATTGAGAAATCCCTGGCCAAGAGGCTGTCAATTTAGTTTCAGCATAGACCTCTTTTTCTGGCTTACAGCTAGCTGTTGTTCTGATAATGTGTTCGTCTGAAAAAAATAAAAATAAGGACAGTGACTCTCTACTCATTTACTTCTTATGAGGGCAAGTGCCCTACCAGGATAGGAGCTATCCTTAAGTACCACTCAAACATCATCACCATTTTTCAACATTTATCTATAGATAAGGTCCCGCTGAGCATCAGAATTTTAACATATATAGGACTTGAAGATGCACTCCTGAGTACCTTGTTTTACTTACATCCTATAGACAAAACTTTCAGGCACTGGTGAGCATGAGAGAACATTAATTCATTAAAGATTACTGGTTTATTTGAGAGAATGCTCCTAAAAGAAGCCATGGGGTAGAAATAGAGACAATAATCACTTTGCATTCATTGAAATCCAGCTAAAGACACAGCTTAGCCACAAATTTTCTGTGTGGTCCTAAGAATGCCCCCATGTTCTCTAGGTCTTAGTTTCCCTATCAGAAGCATAAAAGGATTGGTGCTTTAGGACTAGCTGGTGAGGAAAAATAGAAGAAGTAGAGAAGGAATGGGAAAAATGCCTTCATGACTTCTGGGTTAATGTGTACGTGTAGCCAGATGCTATGGGTATGGTCTACTGGAGAACTATCTATATAATCCAAGAGCTCACAGCACCTGTAAGTCAGGTCTTCCAGGCAGAAAAGATAATGATTTTGAAGCCTCTGCCCTTGTGCTCAGGGACATGACAATCTTGACATGAGTTTTAGTAAGTAAAAGTAAGTACTGATATGTACTTAATCCTTGTTTACATAGGGTATGACTTAGTATTCCTTAAGATATTCATCATCTATTTTCTTTACCTGCTGGACAGAGGAAAGCTGCAAAGAAGATTAAAGATTAGAAAGTTTGATGGCTTCCCTGGATAAGATGGAATTCAAAGTCATCAACATTTCTAATGGCTTTGCTTATTGGTTTAAAAATACTAGATGCTTACATGAGCTCCTATTTAATGAACTTTAAAGACATGAAGGTATAGCCTCCTAAAATCCCTTACTTTAGTTGTTCCCACAAATGAAGGTGGGTGTTATATTTTCAATGCTGCACAAATATGTTTCATTCCTTTATAGCATGAGATTCCTCAGTGTTCCAGAGTTCTGTAGAGTGACCTTAATGATCCAGGTCAAAGTCCAGTAATTTTGGATAGACTGGCTGATCTTTCTCAGAAAAAAAAAAAATATTTGGCTAGTCGTGATACTTTGTTTGAACGGAAGTACCACATGCTACTAAAAATCATTCTCCAGAATGCTGTTTCCATTACTATGGAAATACTATTAAATAAGACCACAAAAATAAGACTGTTCTACACACAACTATCAGTGGTCTAGTTTTCTGAGAACCTCAAGTATTTTCTAATTAGAAAAAGCAAAAGAATGAGACTGTCCATCAACTTAATCTTCATAGTTCCTTTTTTAGGAAACTGTTTATTTATTTATTTATTTATTTATTTATTTATTTATTTATTTATTTGCTTGTTTGTCTCTGTGTGGAGACCAGAAGACATATTGTGAAAGTCTTTTCTTTCCCTCAACTACTTTAGTTCCAGAGATCAAATTCAGGTCATAAGTATAAGCTATCCATGCCATTACTTGCTGAACTATCTTGCTGGATTTTGGGTAATGCTTTAATATAAGAACTCGGCACAGAGACTGGTACATACATATGGTGGGGGTTTTGAGTCCACATCAGCTCATTTGCTTTTTTTTTTTTTTTTTAGAAATATTTTTGTTTTATAATTAACTTAATTTCACGTATCAGCCACGGATTGCCCTGTCCTCCCTCCTCCCATCCCCCAGTTCTCCCCCCCAATCCAACCCCCATTCCCACCTCCTCCAAGGCAAGTTCACCCCTGTGGAGTCAGCCCAGCCAGGCACTCAGCCAAGGCTGGTCCAGTCCCCTCCTTCCTACACCAATCCTGAGCAAAGTGTCCCAGCATAGGCCCCAGGCTCTGAAAAGCCAGCCCATGCACGAAGGACAGGTCCTGGGGGCCTCCCAAACAGTTCAAGCCAATTGACTGTCTCACTTATCCAGAGGGCCTGGCCCAGTTCCATGGGGTTCCTCTGCCATTGGTTCATAGTTTATGCGTTTCCACTAGTTTGGCTATTTGTCCCTGTGCTTTTTCCAAGCATTGTCTCAATATCACTTGCTCATATAATCCCTCCTCTCTCTTGCCTATTTGGTTCCTGGAGCTCCACCCGGGGCTCGGTCGTGGATCTCTGGATCCGCTTCCATCAGACACTGGATGAGAGTTCTATCATGACAGCCAGGGTGTTTGGCCATTTGATCACCAGAGCAGGTCAGCTCAGGCACTCTCTCTAGCATTGCCAGTAGTCTACAGTGGAGGTATCTTTGTGGATATCTGGGGACCTCTCTAGCACACTGCTTCTATCTATTCCCCTGGGGTCTTCATTCATCATGGTATCTCCCTCTCTGTTCTCCTACACTGCTCCTGATCCAGCTGGGACCTCCTGCTCCCTTAAGCTCGCTTTCCCCCCGACCCTTGCCCTCCATTACCCCCCCCCCCCAACTCCCAGTTTCCTCATGTAGCTGTCATCCATTTCTCTGTTGTTGGGCGATCCCTGTGTCTTTCTTAGGGTCTTCTTTGCTAGGTAGCCTCCCTGAAGTTGTGAGTTGCAGTCTGGTTATCCTTTGCTTTACATCTAGTATCCACTTATGAGTGAGTACATATCATGTTTGTCTTTCTGAGACTGGGTTACCTTACTCAGGATGATATTTTCTAGTTCCATCCATTTGCCTGCAAACCTCATGATGTCATTGTTTTTCTCTACTGAGTAGTACTCCATTATGTATATGTACCACATTTTATTTATCCATTCTTCAGTTGAAGGGCATCTAGGTTGTTTCCAGGTTCTGGCTATTACAAATAATGCTGTTATGAACATAGTTGAGCATGTGTCCTTGTGGTATAATTGAGCATTCCTTGGGTATATGCCCAAGAGTGGGTCTTGAGGGAGGTTGATTCCCAATTTTCTAAGAAAGTGCCATATTGATTTCCAAAGTGGCTGTACAAGTTTGCATTCCCACCAACAGTGGAGTAGTGTTCCCCTTGCTCCATATCCTTGATTCCTGAGTGCTTGCCCTCTTGACTCAGTACCAGTTGGTACAGACAGGAGTTATATGCTGGTAAATTGATATCAAATAACCATTCCTCCCATCCTTTATAACACATTTGGAATTCTAAGATATATATATTTCCTTGAGGTTAAGATTTCAAGAAAAATTGTATTTTTTCCCATGGCAGATTCTTCCAACAATAGTTTCTTTGAAAACTGTATTCTTCCTACCACAGAAGACATTCTGTTGTGTTGATTGCTATTGCTGATTAGGGAGACTAGAAAACTACATTCTGCTGAAGCTGTAGATGAATTTTAAATCTATGTCAAGAGAAATTTCCATCCATATGGATGTCAAGAGAAATTAAAAAGGAAAGCTGGTCAGAAGTGAAGTTAGTTTGGCTATAAATTGTCTTTCTGTCTTTGATATCTCAAGATCTTTTCTTCTACACAAGGGAAAGGAGTTGTTACCTAGAGACTGAAACAGGGCAATCTACTAGAAACCTTCTGAATAAAACCATGACCCCAAAGGCTTGGGGATAGATCCTCACCTCAGTAACAACCTGGAATTTAACCTTTTAAATTTCACTTTAATGGTTTGTGGAAGAGGAGACAATCTTCTATAGATTTCTTTAAACCATGTCTACCATGTCTGAGTTAGTGTAATCTTTTTGTACTTACATTATTTAAGACACTTCAAGTAACTCATGTACACCTGACATTAAAATAGTGCCAATTTGGTCTTAAATGTCCAATGAAAACAAACTGCAATTTTCCATGAAAACATGTGAATTTGGCCAACATCAAGGATTTCTATAAACATGATCATTAAAATTTTAGTAATGTTTATTTTTGTTTTATGAAGAAATACAGATGTGGCTACATTTAGTAGAGTGCCACGACAGAAACAAAGCTTTTCTATTGAGAATAGCTTCAGGACCTTCAGTAGGCAAGGACTGTATATAGTCTAAGAATCTACCCTCTGTGTGTGTGTGTGTGTGTGTGTGTGTGTGTGTGTGTGTGCTTTGCTCTAAGTATTTATTCATTCATGTTTCTTGCTACTTCTAAATAATGCAACCCTAGTGAATATTCCGTCCTTCCCTATTCCCTCCCAGGTGGTACAATGAAACTCCTTTCAGAATGAATCATCCTAATACTTGTATTTTTTAAATTACATTGATTAATTTTTTTATGTGTATGAGTGTTTGATTGCATGTATTTCTGTACATCACTTATGTATATACCTGATACCTGTGGAAGCCAGAAGAAGAGGGTCAGGTCCTCAGGAACCAGAATTAAGGATGGTTATGAGGTTCCATATTGGTGTTGAGAAGCTAATTTGCATTCTCTGAAAGAGTAGCAGTTGCTAGTATACACTGAGCCATCTCTCCAACTTTAAAACACTTGTTTTACTTGGCATTATAGACCAATTATGTTTTTTACAACAAATGGTCAGAAATATTAAGTCAAGAATGGTATAAAACCCAAGCAAGGGTATTGTAAAATGAAATATTGAACAGCACAAAATATGAAATAAGACTCAATTTAGGACTATTGAATCATCAAACAAGACTCAATCACAATCTAAAAGAGAAAAAAAACTCTTCATAGGATTATGTTAATCTCTAAATTAGAGGAAACTATCATAAACTATCACAATTTATTTCTAAATATTCATTAAAACAATTAATGTGACTGAATTAGTCCTTTAGCTTGATAGTTCAAAAAGCCATGTTTCAACTCCTGCTGAGAAATGGCTAAAGATATTCACTTATTTTGGGAGTAGCAGCTTCTCTTCACTAAAGCCTGAGTTATGGTCTGTCTTTTACTGACTCTTATAAAAGGAAAGCACCTTGGGGCAAGAACTTTGTGGTTATTCAGCACTGTTCATGCTAGACCATTTGTGCTGAGTAGATGAGCTGGTGGCACCTTATAAAGAGGAAAAAAAATAAGTATTGGGTCACCTTAGCTAATTCATCTAATTGCTCCATTAATAATTAATTTTAATTTTGTTTAATTAAATTTATAAAGTAGGCTGAGCTAAAGACACAACGTGATTGGTTTAAAACAAAGGAGCTTGGAATTTGGACACCTGGGATACTCAGGGAGTCCTCCCAAACAGAATCTCTGTGTGTATGCTTCCTTCATGAGTTTCTTAGGCAAAATTTTAGAACCATGCATAATTTTATGATTAAATAGCTAATTTTAAGGATATTTTTGGCTCAAGAGTTCAAAAATAAAATATTAACTTGATTGAAGGATGAAAGGGATCTTCCCTTCACACACATCTAGATATTTATCATAGTTTCTGTGTCTAATTAGAAAGAGGTCACACCGAAGTCAGCCTAGGCAGGATGAGTGCCTTGGGCAATAATCTGTATCCAAACACTCTTGACCATTTCTGTTTTATAAGAGATATAAAAGTCCTTATTGATTTATGTTCCCCACATACATTGTCTCTTAACATATCAGTACTTGGAGAAAGGCATTTGCCTTCTTGAAATGGTGTCCTTGAAGTCTAAATAATTGGTACATTCTATTAATTATCCCCTTATGCTTTCTTTTTTCTTTTGTATACATCATGTATTGTTTCAATAATATCATGATGTTATTGGATCCATTTGATGGACATACTTGGATAACAAATCTGTAGAAGACAAGTAAGACCAGTGAGGAAGTTGAGTGGGCCATTTGCTCCTGAGAGATGTGATCTCTGATCCTACACCAGCCAGCCTGACATCTTGCTCTTCTGTACTGGAGCACCCAGCCATAGACAGTGCTTCCTAGTATGCACCTGAGCACCCAGCCATAGACAGTGCTTCCTAGTATGCACCTGTGCCTTCCCTCAACTCCAAAGTACCTGCTTTTTTTTCCCCTCTGCTGCTAACTTAGTGTCACTGGATGCTTGTGATGGTTTGAAAGAAAATGGTCCCCAAAAGGGGTGGCACAATTGGAAAGTGTAGCCTTGTTGGAGGAAGTGTGTCACTGTGGGGGAGGGCTTTGAGGTCTTTTCTTAAGCTTCACTCAGTGTGACAGTTGACTTCCTCCTGTCTTCTGGTCAAGATATAGCCTGAACTCTGCCATGTTCCCTGTCATGATGATGATGGACTGAACATCTGAAACTGTAAGCCACCACCTCAATGAAATGTTTTCTTTGTGAGAGTTGCCATAGTCATGGTGTCTCTTCACAGCAATAAAACCCTACCTAAGACAATACTCTATGGCTCTCTTTCTTACTTCGTTAGTTACATTTGCATAACTGAGATCAAAACAGCTGAGAGGACATTTTGAAAAAGAAGGGTCCATTGAAGCTCATTGTTTTGGAGGATTTAGTCTGTGTTGCTTGGCAACAGGCTCTCAGGCAGGGTATCACTCTGGTGTCAGACTATGGTGGAAGAGGTTCCTTGACTCTTGGTACACAGAAGTTAGAGAAGAGAAGCACAGGAGAGAAAGGGCTGATGGAGCCAACAAGAATCTTCTTCTTCTAACTAGACCTTAACTTCTACTTTTCAGAGCCTTTTAATCAGCAACATCTAGGGACCACAATTTCAGTACAGGAGTCACTTTCCGAGATACTCTGTCATAACACTATTCAGTCGTTTTACTCAACAACCTCAAATGAACATATTTTTCAAAAAATTCACACAAACATACCCTCAGATAATATCATGGCTGCCCTGGCACAAATTTCAAATTTTTGGGTGGAATATGGAAATCTAGAAACTTCTGTCTCTAGATGACATGGGCTTAGCATGTAATTTAGACACAAAATATCACAGCATTTTGCTTTAATGGCTCTACCTTGTTTAGTGAATCCTCTTGATTAATTGCTGTTTGATATGCTGGTTTGTATCTGTGTAGAAATAACTAGAGTGTAGTACTTGAGGCATGCTGGAGAATGAGCTTGATTTGATGCTACATTCCTTGCTCTGTCATATTGAGACATTCGGTCTTTCTTTATTGCCTTTAGTTTCAGATCAAAGACAAAAGAGGGTAAAGGAACATAAAATAAAATAAATGTAAAATGGAAGGCCTTGAGTGTCTACTCCAGCCCTAGTGTTCTTTGACCCAATAAGGAAACAATTTTAGCTCCTCGTGGAATGGGAGGCACATTCTTTGAGAGGCTTTAAATGGGGCTTAGAGTAGTCAGTATATTCAATGTCCTACCTGAGGGGAGAACAGGTCTTTTCAACCAGGAAAAGGTGCTTTTGTTCTAAATGGACCCTGAAGCAGGCACAGCCACCCACATACAGTCATTGTGCAGTTGGCCACTCACTTTTTGTTTCAGGATAAAGCAATTTTTGAAGCATTCTTTGTACTGAAATTCTTTCTATAAATTCCCAATTTTTCAGAGCTTGCCCTTTAAAAGAGGCAAAAAATAAAACAATAGTACTATAGCAGTTGTTTGCCAGGGTTTCAGGCTTTGGACAGCAAGGCCCTTTTCAAATGCTCTTCAGCTCTTTGCTGATTTCCCGGTAGACTTGATCTTAATCACAAGCCTGATTTGGCACAGTGGGTTGTGGGTAAAGAGCAAGCCCAATGCAATATATGAAAAGAAGTAGGATCCTGCACATCGGAGATGTGTTAGCTTCTTCATCCCTGCACTCATTTCAACAAGTTGAATACTCTACTTTGAGGACTCTGGACCTTGAGTCAATTTCAATACATTCATGTAAATAACTAAGATTTAGGTACAAATACCTTGGAAAAACAAGATGAAAGGGATAGATAGATAGATAAATAGATAGATAGATAGATAGATAGATAGATAGATAGATAGATAGATAGATAGATAGATAGATATAGATAGAATGGCATCTGGGAGGGGCATCTTGTAAAAGAAAATATAGATGACTTTCTGCTAGAAATATGAATACTACATTTTTTATCCTTACTACCTGCTCCTCTTTGCACGTTTATAGAAATGAACAAAGACATATAGATGAAGGAGTTTTAAAGAGATCAATGTGTCAGTTTCTACCAAAGCTTTTTCATGAGTTCAACCTGAAGAAAGAGTCATAAACTTGAGGTCCCCAGAGGGAGAAGCAAGCAGTCGTGTAGATCAGTATGTTTAAAATTAACAATATAAGCCAAAAGGAAGACTTTGGAGAACTTATTTTTGGTGGCAAAGGTTTCTTTAGCATTCTGAACCTGAATACAGTATTGAGAGCATAGTCTGTTTGCAATGGTGCCACACAGAGCAAAGGACTGTAGCAATAGGAAGGAGTGGGGGAAAATCCAGACCTCAAGCCAGTTACCTGTATTGAGATCCCATCTGACACTTAGAGTGAATTACAGCCGACCCCTCCATGTTAATAAATGGGAGGAGTGATAGTACTTAATAGATAGATTATTGCAAGCTCTGGTATAGGAAAAGAGGGGAGCCACACGGAGAGCTATTAAGCTATAATTGTGGCTATTTTTCTTATACACAGGAGGCAGTATCAACTATCAGGATATAACTTAAGCCTTTTCTGTCTGCACGTGCTATCCTCTCCTTAGTTTAAGATTAACTTTCATTAAACATTAAGCCATATTATTGAGGGTGTAGTCCTTGCCAGGCAATCGTGTTGATTTGTTCATGTAGTCCTTAGCTCCTTTCTGTTAGTGAGCTGGTCTCCATGATTTTAGATAAGGTTTTCATTCTACTATTAAGAGTTATGCTGTACTTTTTAAAAATTTGTTTTTATTATTTTTAATGTTTAAATGTCTGTCTGTATGTGTGTAGTTGCAAGTGCAGGTGCCTGTGGACTCATTTAGGCTTTTGATCCCCTGGACCTGTATGGTAGGTGGTTGTCAGTCACTTGATGTGGGTGCTGGGAATATAATTATGGTCTTCTAGAAGAACAGTATGTTATCTTAAACACTGTGACATTTCCTCAGACTTAGAGCATACATTTTACAATTTGTATTACATTTTTTATGTTTTTATATTTTTATTGTGTGTGTGTGTGTGTGTGTGTGTGTGTGTATGTGTGTGTGTGCGTGTGTATGTGGGTGTTTATGTGTATGTGTGTGGGGGGAGTACACTCCTCACACACGTGCCTGGGTTCATAGATGAGGGTCAGAGGGTATCTTATAGGAATCAGTTCTCTCCTTATGCCATTTGGATTCTAGGAATTGAACCCATGTTGTCAGGCTTAGTGGCAGATGCCTTTACCTATGAAGCCAGCCTTAAAGTATGTTTTTTAAAGCCCACTTCTAGAACATTTCAAAATACTTTAAAAATACTTTATATCACAATGTTTTTTTTGTTTTTTCTTTAATTCTGTGACTAGAGAAGTTAAAAAAAAAGGCTTACTTCATTGTTGCTAGAGGAATAAGAGTACTGCACCTCTGTTAACCATTTTGAGAAGTAATCAAGAATGAGGGTCATTAAAGAGACTGTCTAGATGCTCCTCTAAGAACCAGGGAATAAATAACGCTACCTGAAAGTCATTGGAAACCATCGTATTTCCTGCAAAACTAACATGTGACATCAAATTCCAACTTCACTTATTTCGCATTAGACAGTGAATCTCTTTCCAGAGAGGTGGATGGTTCTAGATCAACCGATCCTGTCTCAGGCAGATTACAGGATTCAATGAAGTGATTAGGCATTTTTCAAAGATAGGAAATGAATGTAATATTCCATGTTAATAAACATAGTTAGCCATCCACCAGTGGAAAGATACACATATGTGACATTGATACCATACACTATTTCTTGGCCGGAAATGCAGTACCAATTCAGCTTCAGCAAGGATAGAGTTATGAGTGCTATCTGCATTTGAGAACATAGAAACAAAGGCTCAAGTTACATTGTCCCTTTTACATGAAATTATAAGAATAGACAATTCTACAGAAACCGTGAGTAGATTATAGTTTTCTTGGGCCTGAAGATGGAGAGAATTGTCATTATGAATACTGTATTTCTGGTAATGAAAGTCACGAGGTTCAAAAGATATAGGAAATCAACTTATCTCATTTATGACTGACTTTCTACATCCCCATCAAGATCATGACTGCCAGGCAATCATTTTGGTGGAGACTACTTCATTTTTTGCTGTTTTTTTTCATAGTGTGTATTTATCAATTTAAACTTAATTTGGGGAGCACAATTTTGGGGTGACATCAAATAGATATGAGATCTTAAGATTTCCTTCTGGAATAAAAAAAATTTCCAAGACTTATCATTGATTAAACAACTCTATTAATACACAATATAATCATGGAGATCTGCACTGTAAAAGATTGAATAATATGCCTTCTAAATTGTTACATTTCAGTACATGTGTGGAGGGCTATTTAGAGTTACTATAACTAACTGCTCACCATGTTCCAAACACTTGACTAGGGAAAGCAGCCAAGAATGATAAAGTGTGACATAAGAGCTGACTCCTGAGACACGATTTGCTGTGAGTATGGCTGAGGTCTTTAGACGGCTGTAAGGGACTGGTGGGAATAGTCTCAAAAACAATGCCCAATGAGACAGGAGGTGGAATAGCCATACATTTTTTTTTCTTCTGCATATGCCTCAGGTCCTCCTTGTTTACTAACATGGCTTTTTATTTCATTATGTAACTTATATCTGTTCTTACATATGCTGCAACAAAACACTTTTATTTTTAATCAACATGTTCTTTCATAATATGATGACAACTAGGCATTGTTTGTTATCCTTATTTCCTGATACTTTTTCCTCAAGACTCCATATTTCCTCTGATTTCCATGCCACTAACTCCTTGAATGGACTTGCCAACACTTCAAATCATCTCCCTCTTTGTTCCTTCCCATATATTGCCTAGCCAATGTATACACACTTAGCTTTCTTAATATCCCTCATAAGTAAACTCCCCGGCCCTTTAATCACCTCTGCTTCCCTTCTCTGAATTCTTTCCAATGTGTTGACATCTTTCTGGCACAAAGGTGCCCACAGCCGTATGCCTTTGGCTCCCGTTCCCCTTGGCTTCCCACCAGAAATGGAATTTGGCCGACATCAGAACAGAAAGGAAGACATATTTATATGATTTAGCATCTGATTATGCTCACTTCTTGGGATAAGAGTTGATTACTAGTGATAGAGTTGGCCAGTCATTGGGATTCAGGACACGTTGGTGCTGATGGTGGGGGTTATGTATGAAGAGCAATAGCTTGTAACTTGTCTTATTCCCGAGAGTGATCTTTTTCTAAAACAGATGAAAGCAGGAGCTTTGGGAAATGGTCCTATTTTAGATTAGCATCCCAAAGATTGTTTGTTTTTATTTCTATAGCCTGGATTTTGAATTCTAAATTAAATTTCAATAATTCTCAAAATTGGTGGTTAGAAAAGCCCTTAAGATTTCCACAGGGAGGAGACGCCTGTCACAGCAGATTCATCTGGGGCAGAGGCTTTGAAAATAGAAACGTTAGACATAATTTCTAGTTTAACTCTTTACGGCATGTAATGGAAGCTGTAAGGAAGGAAGATAGCAGTTTGTTTGAATTGAGAAACTATGTTGGATCTTTTTTACATGACAAATTATAAGATGTTAACTTTATTTGCAGTGGGCCCTCTTTGCTTGAACTCTCTTTTTGGTGGGGAGGCATATATCATATTATTCCTTTTTTACACACATAGTTTAGAAATTTAGTTTCAATATTATATTTAATATTCCATTTGGAAATTTACCTGCCTTTTAAGTGAATTGGCATTTTGTTCCACAAATTTCTGATGAAGGAAAATTTGAATATTTCACTTTGAAGTCCATGATAAGTCCTGTTTGTAATTCAGACAACATTCTTCGAAGGTCTAGGTACCTGACAGTTTTTTGTCAAGAGTCACTTGACAAAAGAGGAAACCTTAGTTGAGAGATTGCCTCCATCAGATTGGTCTGTGGGCATGGCCGTGAGGCCACTTCTTGATTGATGATTGATTTGAGAGACCCACCCTACTATGGGCAGTGTCGTCTCTGCACCAGTGGTCCTGGGTTGAATAAGGAAAACAGCAGAGCAAGCCAGCAAGCACTGCTTCTCCATGGTCTGTGCTTCGGTTCCCATCTCAAGGTTTGCTGCACTGAGCTCCTGCCCCTGCTCTCCTATGATATGGACTGTAATCTGGGCCAAATAAACTCCTTTCTCCCCTAAGTTGTTTTTGGTCAGTGTTCTACCACAGCAATAGAAAAAAACATACAAACAAAAAAACAAGCAAAAACAAAAAAACATACTATAATGTTTGTGACATTGTATCAGACTCTGAAGATGTTTGGATTATAAAATCAAATATGAATATCACCATGGAAAGCCAGATATAGAGGCATGTACTTATAGTTTCAGCACTTAGTGGCTAAGGCAGGAGGATTGCATCCAATTAAAAACAAGCCAAACTGTATGATGAGTATCAGGCCAGTCATGGCTACCTAGAAAGATCCAAGATCCTATCACAAAAATAAAAACAACTGAAGACTATCTATAATCAGAAAGACATTATTTTCTGCAGAATAATACTGGTAATATCCTCTGTGTCATAAGAAGAAAATGATATTTGATATTCTTACATGGTGGAGGAAGATGAATATTATGAGAACTTGTTTGTCTCTAATAGTCAATGGAAAGGAGCTACCATATGTAAGACTGCACGTGACTAAGGCCAGGAATAAATGCATTCTCCATGTAATAAGGTGCAATTATTCCCACTGCCAAGCTAAATCCTGTCTCTGAGAGTGATACCAAGAGAGCATATTGTGTTTGCTCATGTGGGATGTATTTTTCTTGCCAGGGTACAAGGCAGATGTTCAGTCTTGGGTTGAAGAAAGCAAAGAAAAAGAGATTGCTGTTAGTGACAAGTTAGTGTCAAATCCAGCTGGAAGTGATAGAGTTTAGGCAGATGGGCATCCCCTTGAGTGGGAGACGTGGAAATATCTTTCAGAGGTCATCAGAAAGTCTGAAGTCAAGGGCTAAAGCTATAAAGGGAAATAAAGGAAGGAGCCAGCTACAAAGGACAATAAGCACTGCCCCTTTCTCCTTTAAGAACAGATGACAGGTCCTCCAAAGCCAGCAGCCAGCCAGCAGCCAGCCAGCAGCCAGCCAGTGCAAACTGCTCAAAGTATAACCTCATGGGCTCTGTGAATACAGGTTCAGTATCCTGAGTCCTGTAAAAATGGCTCTTTAATTAACCTGAATGTTTGCTTTGATTTTTCTCTTGCTATGGGCCTTTGCCTGTGCTCTTCTATCATTTTGATTTTTATCTCTACCTTCTTTTCAGGAAAGATAGCCATACTGACTCAGTTGCCCTAGCTTCTATCAGCCAGACCTCCTGAATGTTAAGAGGGGTCTTGACTGAAAGTCCATGTTCTCTCGGAAGAAAGGATCAGTGTCAGAACAGCAGAGAGTGAAAATCAACTTAGCTGGTCTATGTGTGTCTTCTCCACATGGAAGTTATGAAATGAGGTAGTCTTTGGGGAAGTACGTGAGAGTTGAGTGGTCCCTTCACTTCTGACTTGGTTATCCCTGTTATAATTCAATAGCCAGCTTACATGAGCAACACTGAAGCTAGTTATTCTGCCAAAAAGAGGACCATTCACCCTCAGGAATCATTAATACATGCCAAAAGATTGCTAAGTCATCCTGTGTAAGTTCCCAAAGAAAACGAATGTGAAGCTGTACTGCAGAGCAATTTGTGAACCTATGATCAATCTCAGACCCTCAAATTCATCATCACCAAAATGGGGACATCACTATTGATTATGTAATGTGGGAATGACACTGAAATGTGCTCATAAGTAAAATTTGGAGAACACAGGCCATGTCATTGTAGTCAGAATTCAATGCCCCATAGTCATTACTGTAACACAAACCTTAAAAGGTCTTATGAATTAAAAATAAAAACCCAGAGCCAAGTATTAGGTTGAAAGCTGAAAGATCAGAGAAACATAACAAGCCAGCCACGTTCTTACCTCTATGAAATCCTCAACCTCAACAGAGAGACTTCTTGTTTACTCATGTTTTATATACCTTTCTGTGCCCTGCCATCTTCCTTCCTTCCTAGTGCCAGGATTAAAGGCATGTGCCACCATGCCTGGCTCTATTCCCAGTGTGGCCTTGAACTCACAGAGATCCAGATGGATCTATACCTCCTGAATGCTAGGATTAAAGGTATGTGCTACTACTGCCTGACCTCTACGTTTAATATAGTGGCTGGCTTTGTCATCTGATCCCTGGGCAAGCTTTATTGGGGTACAAAATATATCACCACTCATTAAATTATTCCAAATGATTCCATAACATTTATTGTTCTCTAAGCAAAACAAGAGACACAAATTTAAGCAGAGCTCTTCAGGTTTTAGTTCACTAAAACATACATGACCCTACTGTTTTTAGAGATGATAAACTGTTAATCTTGACATCCCAATATTATTGTCTCAGTGATGTCAACTATGAACTTCCATTATGGAAAAACAAATTCTCTTGATGGCTATCCCAGACTTGCCTTATAGGGACAGTGAAGCTGCCACTCCTGCATCTTCTCTTACCACTCCAATAAGTCACATGGTAAATGACACATCTAAACAAATTATCAGGATAGCTCTTCTGTCTCTGTGGTGGTATTTTATTTGTGCATTAATAAAGTTTGCCTGGAGATCAGAGGAAATAGCAAGCCATTTTAAGTAAGCATAGAGGTCAGTCACCTGTAGCACACACCCTTAATATGATCACTTAGCAGACAGGGTCTCTGTGTGTTCAAGGCCATACTAGGGAACAGAACCAATCTTGGTGGTGACACATGCCTTTAATCCCAGTATCAACCATAGAGACCTGGAGGTCTGTACAGACAGGCAATGACAAGGAAGTGAGGTAGCTGGGCTAAGATAGCCAAAGACAGGGCAGAACAGCAAGGCAATAAAGGCACGGGTAAGACAGGAAGTAGCTCGCATTTGAAAGCTGCAGAGCTGGTGAGGTAAGGTTGGCTGGTGGCTATTTCTATTTCCTTGATCTCTAAGGCTTTCACCCCTATATTTGGCTCCATATTCTTTATTTAATAAGACCATTTAGAAATTCATCTACAAGTCTCTTTGACTGTTTTGTTCTGGCAGTATGGCTCTGGATCTTTCCAGATTATCCTTACTTTAGATTTTCTTGCTGTGGAAGACACTGTGAGGAGAGACTGGGCTTGTTTCCTCATCTCATCACTAAACTGCCCAACTCCAGCTTGTGCCCTGACTCAGGTGTCCTGATGGCTTTTACCACACAGATCACCGAGCAATGTTACTGCCACAGCGATACCCTGGTTTACCTTATGGGTGAAGTAGGCCTTGGTCTTTCTACATCAGCCAAGCTCTTTCACTGAGAAGATGTGTTTCTGCATTTCTCCCAAGGAATGATGGTGGCTTCTTTACCTGAAGGGCCAACTGAGATGCTCAGATTTTTACCAAGGCTATGCATCTAGTCCTTACCTAGATCTACCCTTTGGCTGACCCTTTCTCCATGATCTGAGTGATCACAGCTGCAATTCTGAGGTTGATAAAACAAACTGGACACACAACATGAAGGTGACAGATCATGGCAAATTAGATACAGGAAAACTCTGATAAATTTTGATGACTGGTGTGTTGTGCCCCTTACGTGAGTGTCTTCTTGTTTAAGTGTCTAAGAAAACACTAACAATAATCATTCTGTTGGTCCATGTTTCTACTATTTATCTCTGCCTATGGCACTGCCCTGATGAAGGCTGAAATCTATGCCAAGCTGTATTTTTCAGGGTCAGGTTGGACTGTCTGAAGGATAAAATCACAATAGAATCCACCATTCTCTCGTTCCTAACACCAACATAAGACTCTCAGTAAAATTAATTGAAAATGACAAATACCAGTAAATTTATAAATTCTCTGTATTATAGAGTATTTCACAGTTTACAAATTGCTTTCATGTGCAATACCTTATTTGAGCCACAAAAAAGTCCCCGTGTTGGGGTTTAATGTCCCCATTTTTCAGATGAAGACAGCTTCAAATTGGTTTTTGTGATTTACCCAAGATCATTCAGAAACGGGACTTTGAATCATCCCTTGTCTCCGATTATATATCTATTGTGTATAGTAAGTTTTAAACCAGGCACGATGAAAAATATGCTTTTTAATTAAAAGGTGGAGTCAATTAAAAGAATATTAATTAAAATTTCAAATGTTTTAATATTAACATTATCATTTTCTGTTTCTTGTGATTACTTAATTTCTTCATTGTTACACATTTGGGAGGTTGTTCAGAACTCTCATTACTATCTCATCTAAGTCCAGTGATTTGTGAATATTGCACTTTAAAATATATATGTATTTATCCGATGACCTGACTTCAAATCAATAGCAATATTGTCTCACTTTTTCATTATTTCCCAAGTGTAGAAATTCCATCTCTTTATTTTTCTAGTTAAAAACTAATTTACAAAGCATTTCAGTCCTGTCATTATAGAATGCTTGTTGTAATAAAATTAATAATTTAAATTTGTTGGCATATGATGCTGCAAGTCCTCTGGGCTCCTTAATGAAACAAGAAAATGATACCAATACTGCATTATGCCCGATGACTTGCCCAGAGCAAGACTGGGCAAATCCACCAAATTAATGAAAAAAGATGACTCCAAATTAAAATAAAAAAACAATGATCACACAGGAAACACTGTCACTTTACCTGAGAAGTAATGGATTGCAGGCCTCAACTTCAACTGATAGACTCATGAAAGGGAAAACAACATTTGGCGTTTTAGACTTGACACTGTTAAAATACTAGCCACTTAGAGGGCCTTGGATAAAACCTAGTTTGATCCCTTTCAATTTAACACAAACAAACCAACACATTGAGGGTACAATGATATTCCTAAGGTCCCCTACTAATTACAGAAGACCTGACAGGTGCCTGGAATGCCTATCAAGCTATGCAGTTGTGTGCTAACAAACACTATTCTGTGTTAGCACTACTAGGCTTCTGGCTGTTAATTTAAGACAGCAAGACGTAACTTGCTTTACTGAGGGCCAAAATATAAGATCCTGGATTAGACCAGGAGAGGAGGACAAGGCCAGACAGAGACAAATGCCTTACTAACCTCTCTCTCTACCTTTGCTTCTCTTCCTGAGCATGAGTTAACTTCCCAACTGGCTTTCTGTTCATTCCTCCCATAAGAGTATCTGATTGTTGAGACTAGTGTTTTATGATTAAACACTAAAGTCTACCCCATTTCATCCTGTAAGGGCCTTATTAATACTCCGCATCAATTTTAAAATATGTCCACAAACTGTTGTTCATTCATTCTTTCCTTTGTAAGATGGGGTATCACTGTACATCACTAGCTGGCCTGAAACTTTCAGTGTACTGGCCTCAAGCTCAAAAAGATACACATGACTATGCCTCCTCAGTGCTGGAATTAAATGCATGCACCACCATACTGGCCCTTACAAATTCATTGAACCTTTTTCAAATGGTGGCATCTTATCTCTCTCTCCTTCAATGTGGACTAAACATGTTGATGCACTCAAAATGAACAGGATGTGCCAGACAGAACTCTGATCTCTGAAATAAGTCTATAGAAGGCACTGTAGTTTCTATCATACTCTCTTGAATAACTTGCTCAAGGGAATGCCAACTACTATGTTAATACTGAAGGAGACCAGAAAGTGGTTTCTGAGATGAGAAACTGAAGCCTCCTAGTAACAGCAATACAGAGAAGCCCTCTTAGAAGAAAAACCTTGAGCCTCAATCAAGCTCTCAGATTATAGCAGTCCCCAAAACATGCAGGCTTCAGGGTCCCAAGAGACCATCAGATGCACTTTCTTATGATCCATTTTGTACTAACACTTGCTATCTTAAGCCATGACATATTCAGATAATTTGAACACATGCATTGGGTCACAAATACACCATGGGCTCTGTGGCCATAGCCTGATATATGCAATTGTGAAATTAAAGTATCTGAGTAATCCTTGACCTTACCAAGTTTATGATGTCTTGAATTCTACTGTGAAGTTATGCTCTGGGCATACATATCCATTCCATTTAATGTTTTCATTTCCATGACAAAGATGAAACAGAAACACTGAATACTAGCTGATGTTGTTTTTTACTTAATGTTGTTTTCTACTTAAAAATAATTAACCACATATAACTACAAACAGAAATCTGTGGTTCACAGGAGATCTATGCTGAGTTGGAAAAAACAAGTCCTTCCAAAAGAGACACATGTTCAAAATTAGGAATAAATCACTAAAATTGCCCACTCAAAGATCATTGATATTGCTCACTATTTCCAGAGTTTTTAACAACTGAAGTTACTTCAAGTATATTTACAACTCAGATATGAGTCTGTGGTCATAATGTAGTCACTTTGCTGTATTTAGGAATAACTTGATTTTAGTAAGTCCTACTTGCAAGCTATCCATTATCTTTCTTCACTTAATTCTTTCTTGTTAGTTTCTTAATTGCAATATATCACCTATGTGGCAAGGTGATTGAGAAAGTTTTATTGGTACTTGTTTAAAACTTGGAATGTCTCCCAGTTTACCAGCAGGTTGGAGTCTATAATTATCTCTATCTTTTATTTCTCACTTTATCAATGAGAACCACAGCATTACCAACAAGACACCAAGTTGTCAAACGCTATGAATGTTGTAGATCATACTAACTCGTGATAAAAAAAAAAAAAAGATGCTGAGAAAACTAACTGCACTGAGAACTCAGATTAAGTGTGGAGACAAGACACGAAAGTGTTCCTACTGTTGCCTTTGTGAAGACACAGCCTGTGGAAGGATTCCTGATGTGTACAGGAATGACAGTCTCAATGGGAAGAGAGTGCTATGATTAGAAGGCCAGAGAAAAACTGGCATATTTTATAGTAAATAAGTGTACATCTTCTGCAGACCTGGAAAAAACATCCCAGACAGTCAAATCAAAGTCACCACTGTACATCTGCCTCTCTGAGCAACTTGTATGTTTCCACCCACCTGAGCAGTATTATTTCAAAGGAAAGTCAATCTGTATTCAATTGTATTCTTCTGAAATTTAGACAGTTAAATTATTTTGTATTTTTTTGGGTGATTACGTAAAGAAAAGTAATCACCATGATATTGAAACATTTTAAAAAAATCAATAATCAGTTCAACTTTTATGTTAATCATTGTATGTGCCACTTTAAAAATAAGGGTAGTTGAGCCAGTGAGTAGCTGATTAAGGCATTTGAAGAGAAGTCTGATGTTCAAAGTTCAATCTCTAAGATCCATACAATGGAAAGAGAAAAACATTCAGGAGTTTTCCATTGAATTCCATAATGCACTCTAGGGTGTGCATGCCCCCATAAGTAAAGGTAATTAAAAAAAAAAAACAGCTTTGCATGATATGTGTGCCTATAATCACAGCCCTCTGGAGGCTAAGGTAGGATTATAATAATTTCAGTTATGGTGGAGCCTACATATTCTATTGGCTGCCTAACAAAAGAAAGAAAAATTACCTGTAATTTATGCAAAATTAAATGAAGGAATTTTCAATGTAGAGTTAGATTAGTCTTTACAGGACGTGAGGGAGTGTAAATCTATGTAACAATGGTCATATGAAGATGGAGAATATGTTTATCACTCTGGCAAGGTTCCTATGATTTTCTGATATGGTGGGCAACTCAGAGATAACCTCAGTTTTATTTGCTAGAGCATGAACTGTGTGAACCTAGTCTATAATTTAGCAAAAAGGAAACATACAGAATATTTTTTTGTTGTTTCTTCTTTGTTTCTCCTACTTTTGAAATTCATCCATGTAGCAGTGAGGATTATTTGTTAGTTCTCTTTATTGCCAACTCTATCCCATTGAATGAGTATATCATACTTTATTTATAGGTTCTTTTCTTGAGTCACATACGAGCTGTTTAAAGTTTGATTCTATTATGAATAAAGCTGTCATGAATATTTTGACACAATTCTTTGTGTGGATGTATATTTTCATTTATCTTTTGTATATATACCTAGCAGTAATATTGATGGGTCATAGAATAGACATAAATTTACCTTGGTAACAAACTGTCAAACAGTATTACAAAAGTAATTGTACTCTTTTACACTCCCACTCCCGGCATATCCGTGTTCTACTTGCCCTGCATCACAGGAGGCAATTATATTTTATGCTTTAAGTTAGGATGTAAAAAAAAAAGTCTCAGCAGTTTGGGAAAACAAATAGAGAAAGTAAATATAGTTACAGCTTTTCAGAGACTCATCACTTTGTGCAGGGGCTTTTTTTGCGTGTAATTTGAAGCAACTAGAAAAGGAAAAATACAGTAGAAAATAATTGGGAAATTATGCTTTGTAAAGAAGATTGTGAAGAAAACATTTGACCCAGTGCTCTGCAATCTCTAACTTAGTCAGTACATCCCATTCTCTCTGGAAACTGAATGGGCCTGCTTAAAAGTCAAGTTTTCTGTTGACTCGATTACTCACATATTTTCAAATGCACTTCACAGTTACAGACTATCTGGAAGACTGAGAAAAAAGAGATGTAAAGAAAAAAAGGTGAGCTTGAATGCTTGCCAAGCCTCCATGGACCAGGACAGCCATCAATCATTCCAACTCTCTGCAGGGCCAACATAACACACTATTTATATAGGCAGGAAATTAAGTAAAATATATTTACTCTTCTTCCACACTGTTCTTCATAAAACATGCAAGATTTTCACAACAAGGACATAGCCGTCCTTCTGTTCTGACAGTGTCGGTGGTTATTTGTGACTCTGGCTCCCTGAGTAACAGATTTTTGCCTACATTCCTGTTTTGATAATTGTGGTGATAAGGTGCAAAAATTAGGATGCCTGGTTAATGCTTCCTTACTGGAGAAGTCACAGTGCTAAAAAAAATGTATGAAGCATTTCTTTGAGGAAAGCAAAAATAATGTCTGTCACACAGCTCAGCCCATGTAACTTTTGAACTTACAAATGTCTATTTTTTTAAAAGTAGATCTGGAAAAAAATGATCCATTTATAAGTAAAGCAATATGTAAAAGTATTTATTTGCTTATTATTTTTTAAGTGTGTGTGTGTGTGTATGTGTGTGTGTGTGTGTGTGTGTTTGTGTGTGTGTTCCTAGTGCTTGTATGGATGCCAGGAGACAGTTTGCAGATATGTCTATCATTCCATTGCCTGGATTATAAGGATTAAACTTACGTTGACAGCTATGAGCAAGCACCTACCTGCTGAGTCATTTCCCTGGCTTGGAAGATACCTTTGTATGAATATTTTCATTGCCGAGTATTGAAAGTAAAGGGTAAATCCTGGTCCCATCATGTAATGGGACCATTCATTGAGAACAAAGAGGGAAGCGTTACACCTGTCCTCTCATTGCTGTGGCGGTTTTAGACACTGAGCAATGAGCTAAGACAAAGGGGGAGCAGAAAATGAACACAGAAAGTGACGAGGATTTTGTACCCACAGAAGTTTGCAAAGAAGGCTGTTCCCATGCTCTGCTGACAAAGCGCACAAAACAGAGGGATCCATAGTACCCAGAAGTTCAGCCACTGCTTCAAGGGAAGCTGAGGGTCACTTATTTGGGTTCAGCAAATCTGATCAGAAGAATGGGTAGAGACACTAACCATCCTTTACGCCGAGATATCAGAAACCCGTGACATAGGAGTCCCACTAACAAATGATCCAAGCAAGACACGGGCCTGCAAGGTGAGCACTCAGGCAGCATGCTCCCTCATCTCTGATTTCTAGACGCTTCAGGAACACATTGCATGAGGGTCTGTCGCAGACCCCAAAGTAGTGCTTGACTGAAATGAAGAAATTACAAAGTGAGTAGATGAGGAGGGGAGGATAGAAGACTGATGACTCCCGTGGAAGCATTTTATCATAGGCATCAGGAAAGACAGACCAGAAAGGCCTTTGCAGTGACAGAGATGAAGAAGCTGAGGTTTGAAACACACAAGTTGAACCGCTGAGCTTATTTATGGTCCTGTGCATTCAAAGACACCACAATTTTGAAAAAAAAAAAAAAGATAGTGTTATATTTTATGAGTGTCATTTTTGAAGAGCCTACACACTATGAAAGCAAAATAAATGGAATATTGAGAGGAAGAAATTTAAATAGTCATAGCTGGGTGTAGAGTTGATCTTAAGTATGTGTTTCCTAGAAGGGGAGTCTGTAGTGCATAATCGGCAGGAGTGGAGGTGGTGAGGGGAACACACTGTTGCAGAGGTGATGTGCTGCCTTACCTACATGCTCTTCATTCCAGGAATATCACATCACAGACATGAATGTGTCCAATTAAGAAAATTCATATGACCCAAAAAATGAACGCTGTATCCATTATAAGTCTATGATGATTTAGGAGGGACCAACATACTTCCTAAGAACAGAGTTGGGTGTGGTGGTAATCATGTACTGTCCTGACCAAGGGTCATTTGTCAGTTCAAATAATTTATATTATACAGTGTTTCCCATCTATGCACAATGAGACTACAATGTTACAGAATCTATTTCATTGTAAATATTTGATTTGTGTCATCAACAGAGTATACAAAATTTGTAACTAAGATGTATGTGACTCTCTCTCTCTCTCTCTCTGTGTGTGTGTGTGTGTGTGTGTGTGTGTGTGTGTGTGTGTGTAGAGCTAATGTTATTGCCTGGTGTCATCCTGTGTTCACCTTAATTTTTTTTTTAAGAAATGGGCTCTCACTGAAGCAGAATCTGCAGGCATCTTCCTGCCTCCATCTCTCTACTACTGGGATCACAGATGCACAGAATCTTGGCCTTTTATATGGGCTTTAGGGATAAAACTCAGCTCCTCATGATTGCAGGATAAGCATTTTACTGGCTGAATCACCTTCTCAGCTCCCCAATCAGAGATGACTTTTAAGTCTTCTTTTCTTGTGGTCATGTGAGACTAATAGAAAATCTTCAATAAAAACAAGTCTCATAAAACCTTTGCAATGAGAATATGAGGGGAGGAGATCGCCTGAAGCCACTGCATGACTAGTATGGAACCATTCAGTCACAGGAAGCTTCATCTGAGTTTGAGTCAGAGACTCAGAGTCTCATTTTGGAAGCTGTTTTACCCATTTCAGCTCCTCTTTGTATAACACGTATATCTGGAGAATTTTTATTGTTGACTATGGAGGTAGCAAAGTTGGCACTGGAGATGGAGCAGAAACTGCTTTTGCTAAACATTTTTGCTTGGGGATTGTGACTTTCTATGAGGGACAGGGAACAACTAGCGGTGGCTTAGACTGATTTTAGACCTTTAAGTTCTTTTTTTTTTTTTCCCCATGCAGGAGTCTGTGGCTCTGAGTTTGAGACTCTATGAACAAGGGTCTGAATTTCTCCAAGGAAGAGTCCAAATGTGAGTGAAGCAGTAGACCAATGGAATACTGACAGAATCAGTGTCTAGAAAGGAGGATCAGTCATGAGAGCATGCAACCCCAAAGGGACCTATGGCCTCTGAAAAGAGACAAAAGAGAGAAATCAACTTTGACAAAGCAATGTGTCAGGCCATGGCGGATAATGTTGAACTGCTCTAGCTTTCCGTGTTACAGACTTAGTTTAAGAAAATTGTTTGAATAAATTGTTGATAGCAAAAACATTGTAAAATAATTTTTATAATTCTTATGCAAGAGAATATTATATATATATAATATTATATACATATATAATATGTATATAATATATACATATTATATATGTATATATGTATGTATACATTAGACATATAATGTATACACACACACAGCAAGTTTTAATGGAGCTAAGAGTTAGCCATTTCCATTCTGTGAACCACATGCTTTTGATTTTCTGTGCAGATGGAATAGAAAAAGACTATAAAATTCATTTCAATTTTACACACTTCCAACTTTAATTCTTTCCCAACTTCATATGTATGTACAAACCAAGCCACCCAATGGGTCATTTTTTTGGTGCATTCCTCTATAGAACTCTTTATTCTATTGTATATCATGTTGGCACATTTTCATCTACTGTATATTATGTTTCATATTAGCACACACACATCCTTAAACACATACTGGCATCAACAACACAATCTGGCCACCTTCTTTAGTATCTCAAGCTACAAAACCTTTGAGAGTCCATTTAAGACTGTTGCTGAGATATCTCACAGTGGTGTCAGGCTTTAGTTTGTAGATAGGTAAAACCATTCCCTCCTTTCTAAGACACTAGCAATATCCTGACCCGTGGTCACTCTGAAACGAGCTGACAGTTATCTCAACAACCTCAAGGCTTTAGCTGAGCTATTGTGGATCAGGCATCTACAGAGTAAAGATAAGAGTTCACTTGACTTCAATATTTACATTAAGCATATTCAGAATAATTATTTTCACTGGAGCACTGATACATCAACCAGTGGCAATTTAATGAGAATACGGTCTTTCCTTTAAGACTTATTTGCTCAGTGGCAAAAATGATAGTAGAGCACCCCATGTCACTCTGTCTTGTCAGACTAGATGTTCTGTCATTGATTAAAGCTCTGAATGTCCTCTTTAGTCACAAAAAAAAACATTTCATGGGGGTAATGTTGCTCTCTTAATGGATTCAGGCAGTGTAATCAGAGCCAGCAGAATGGACACTAAAAGACCCTTAGAGAGGCAGCTCATGCCACTTCTCACTTATGTGCTAATGGCAGTCCCTCCCAGGCAGAGCATGCCCTTCTTGGGAGAGCTGGTAGAGTCATTTAAAATACAGCTGTGTTCCTTTGCTCCATCTAATGCAGTAGAAGGTGCCCCCAAAAGCCTGTTTCTTTTGCTACAAACACCAACTGAATCTCTTCTGTAGTAAATGACCAGGCAAGATCAGAAAGCAACCAGAGGTAACTCATCCTCCAGTTTGTCAAAGTGTATATCTATATTGTAGTTGTCTAAATCTCCACACACCTATGGGTGCCCAGTAGTTGCAAAACATGTTTTGTTTATTGTCTAAACCTCCACATACGTGTGCAATAGGTGCAAAATACGTTGTTTGTCCATTTCTTTTACATATTGGTTACCCACGGCTCAAGGATTTGACATGATGTATGTATGACTCACAATAAATTAATGATTATTGTTCAAGTAGTATCTGTCTCTGTCTCTGTCTCTTTCTCTCTCTCTGTCTCTGTCTCTCTCTCTTTCTCTTTCTATGTGAATGCCAATTAGAGTTTAATACTAAGCTGTGATACATGCAGGGCAAATTATTGTCCTCTTTAGGGAGAGTTGGGAGGAGGTGTAAGTTACTTCAACTGACATTTTATTCAATGTCTCTTGCCAACGTGAAGAAGTAACTAATTCATAAACTACACGGTAAGCACATTCAACTGTTCTAGGACTTTGCTCATGCTTCATGAAAACAGAGATCAGAGCTGGGAAACCAACTGTAAAATTAAAAGAACTAGATGTTGCCAATAAAGACCATCATTTCAGGGAAATAAATTTGTTTCTGGGAAGCTGTTCTTGAATGCATGCTAGAGGTGCCCACAAGAAAACTAATTCAACCGAGAAACAAATTGATCTTGTTTTGCTGTATAGTGTGAATAGAGTAAAATACACACCAACAGGTTACATCATTTAATAATGCCCTGTTACCTATAATGAGTCAACTGCAAGCTCACCTTGAATTATTATATTTTAAAATCTTATATACAAAGAAGCCTGGGACCATAGCAATTGCACCAAGCTACAGGTTTCAGTATGGACCTTGTCAAATCTAGCAGACTCAACATGGTATTTGCATAGTCCCTTCAGCATCATATCTGGAGAGGATTTCTTTTTATTAATATATGGTCTATTTCATGTGGAGATGCAGTAAAAACATACAATTTGATGTTGTAGTTGGTGTTTTGAAATGTGTGATTTTATTGTGTGAAAGCATTTTATTGGGTCTCGCAATGGATAAAG
This sequence comes from Peromyscus eremicus, assembly GCF_949786415.1. Taxonomy (NCBI): domain Eukaryota; kingdom Metazoa; phylum Chordata; class Mammalia; order Rodentia; family Cricetidae; genus Peromyscus; species Peromyscus eremicus. Next base: position 16,508,988 of record NC_081435.1, read on the forward strand.
GGACATAGCTTTGAAAATCAATTCTCTTAAGCTCTGAATTCTGTGATGTGATTTCAAAAGTAACAGCCAACTTTTATTAAAAGTGTGGGAGATGGTGTGTGGGTTATATTCTCTCCCAGCTTATAAAGACTGCTATTCAGTGCACACGTACAAGCTCGATTTGAGGTCATCAGGGAAAAGTGGAGGGAGACCACACAATCTTCCTGCCAAAGGTCCCTCTGTCCTTCTTGTAAGCAAAGCTCTGACAAAGTTTCATTCACATTGTAATATGCACAAGTGAGTAGTCCTTTCTGTTCCCAAAGGGAAATGATCTTTTCAAACACTCACTGAAGCTGAGGAAGTAGCTCCTTTTCATTCTTTGAGCTACATGTTTAAATGAGTAAGCCTATACTGAACATTTACTCAAAGACACGGCCTTTAGTACCTGTTAGGGGTGGGTTAGGGGTGACAATTTAAAACTTTTTGAAGTAATCATCTTTTAAACAAAAAATCCTGACACATTTTTACTAGGTTTATAAATAGAAGTTCTTTGAGAAATATAATTTGCTATATTTTGAAATAAATACAAGTTTAATTTGAATTCATTATAAATAAAAAATTTTAAGATTTCAATGTGAAATCTATTTGTTTGACTTGGTAAGATTTCTCCATATATATGTGGTGTGTGTGTGTGTGTGTGTGTGTGTGTGTGTGTGTGTATTTTTGTGTATGTGTCTGTGTATATATATTACACATATATAATTTCATACAGGAGTTCTCTATATCATTTGTGCACATCTCCACTCCAATTCCCTTTATCCTCCCAAAATCACTTTCAAACTCATACCTTCTTTCTTTTTCCTCTTCTTCGTCTTCTTTTATTATTATTATTATTATTATTATTATTATTATTATTATTATTATTGGTGTGTATGTGCATTTGTGCATGTATGTGAACACTTGAGATTGGATAATCTACTAGTAATGTCATCCTTAGAGAAAATTGATTATTCTTTTCTCAGTGTCCATTGATTGTCTGTATCTCTTTATTTGGGAGTTGGAACTTGTGAATTGCTTGTAGTCACACTGGATGTCAAATGATGATGTCATTGTACAAATCTTTTCTAGAAACAACAATTATTGATATTTCATATGGCCAGCTTCCCTACCATGTCTCGTAGACAATATCTGGAAGCAGATGTTCTGGTCCCATGGCTCTTAAAGTCTCTTTGCCTCCTGTTCATGATTTTTGCCAAGCCTTGTGTGTAAGGCATGTTATAGATGTATCACTCATGGGTGGAAGCCTGATATCACATACTCTCTATGTTTTAGTTAGTTGTAGATCTCTGTAATGTCTTCCATCTACTGCAAAAACAAGATTCTTTGATGAGAATTACACTTGTCTGTGGGTATAAGAAAAACATTTTGAAAAAGTTAAAAATTTTGTTCTTTTAAGAAAATAGCAGTTTCAGGTTCTCTTCAGGGTATTTTACTCTCCAGCCGCTGGTAGTTTGCTAGGTTCACAACCACAGATATAATTTCCCTCCTATTGAGATGGTATTAAGTTCAAGTAGAAAGCTTTTGTTACCTGCATTGAGAATATTTTGGATGGCTAAGTCATTGCATTAGTACACAGGAAATGGATTGCATTTCTAAGTTTTCTTTTACTTTTTTTTATTCTGTTTTCTTTTTCCTTTCTTTTTTTTTTTTTTTTTTGAGACAGGGTTTCTTTGTGTAGTTTGTGTAGTTTGTGTAGTTTGGTGCCTGTCCTGGACCTTACTCTGTAGACCACGCTGGCCTCCAACTTACAGAGATCCACCTGGCTCTGCCTCCCAAGTGCTGGGACTATAGGCATGCGCCACTGCTGCCAAGCTATTCTTTCTTTAAATACAATATATTTTAATCATGTTTGATCAACACCTCTCCAATCCCTCTACCTTCTTAATCCATCAGCTTCATTTACTAACTCTTAAAAAAAAAAAAGCCAATAAGACAAAAAACTCCAAAACAAGTCAAAATGAAACAAGAAGCCTACACAGGAAGAGAAAATGGAGTATATGTTGTTTTGGCTATCTACTTCTGGGTGTGGAGCCTTGTAGTATTGTTGATATACTCAGTGACACTCCACTAGAGCAAGCTCACACTTTCCCAGCAAGGATCAACTACAAATAGCTTCTTGGTTAAGGTTGGGAATTTCTGTTCCCTTTGCCTTTTCAGTGTTGGGATTTCGCCTGTTTTGAACCTGTGCAGTTCTTGATCATGCTGTCAAAACCTCTGAGTTCTTATTTGCATCATTCATGTTGTATTTAGAGGACACTCTTTACTTTGAGACATCTACCACCTTTGGCTCTTATCTGTTGCTTCCTCTTCCTTAAGCCTTGAGGGAAGTGGTTTAATGAATGTATCCCATTTAAGACTGAGCTCCAAAGTCTCTCACTCTTTTCACATTATCCAGGCATGGGTCTTCTGTCTAGTTATGGTTAAGTTAGAAGCTTGTCTAATGAGGTATAATGATGCAGTGATCTATTGATTTTGCAATATCTAATAAGGAGTCATTTTATTGCTATGTTCCCATAACAGAATATCAATAATAGGGAAACTCTACATCTGTTAACTATCAAGTAACAAAAACCTTGCTTAAGGTTTTCATCCACTTTAGCAGTGTCAGATATGGGTTCATCTCATGCAGTGGGACTTAAATCCAGTGGAAAGTTGATTGCTTACTCCCATAACATTTGTGCCACTATTAACACCAGTATATCTTGTAGGCAGGTTTCTGTTATTGATCACAGCATTTATTGTTGGGTGATATTGGTGATTAATTTGGATTAGAAAGCAAGATACATTTTTCTACTGCAACCAAGAAATATACCTCAGCATCAAGTACAGACATCCTCTTAGCATAAAGAGTTGAAAAACATTTTTAGAAAATTTACTGAAGAAGCAAGAATGCATAGCTATTATAATCTCTGACAAAATATACTTCAAACCAAAACTAATCAGAAGATATATCAAAGGATACTATATATCAATTAAAGGAAAAATTCACAATAGCATATATATATATATATATATATATATATATATATATATATATATATTATAAGTATTTAGGCACCAAACACAAGGCCACTCAAGTTCATAAAAGAAACATTATACAAACAAAATCACATACTGACCTTCCCACAGTGATAGTGGGTGACTTCAGTATCCCACTCTTACCAATAGGCAAGTAATTCAGATTAAATCAAAATAGAGAAATTCTATTGTTAAATAACATCATTAATCAAATGGACCTAGAAAAAATCTACAGAATATTCCACACAAACACTAAAGAATATATTTCATTCTGATTTTTGTTTTTGAAAATGGGTCTTACTATGTAGCCTTGATGGCCTGAAGCACATGGAGATCTGCTTATCTCAGCCTCACAAGTATTGAGATAAAAGTTGTGTACCACCATGAGCTCATTGATTACTTTCCTTTGGATCTCTGTCTGCCTTTTATGATCATGCTAAATAAATAACACTATATATGTCTCTATTTATGGTATACTTAAGGAAACTATTTTAAACATAAGTCTTCTATAAACATAGTGATATAATTAGAAAAGATTTCATGTTCATCTTTACTGATTTTTCTGTAAAATGTTAAGTGTGTCCTTCTACTCACAGAACTTGAGTGCTCTGAAATAATTAACATGTCCTACACGCATTCTGATGAAACTATATATATATATATATATATATATATATTCATTCTTCAGTGATTCAAATCATCAGGTGCAACCAATACTAAGGCATTAAAATGATGGTATCTAATATTTGTTGTCTTCCTTTGTCTTGTTGCACAGGTCATTTCCATTAAGCTGTGTGAAATACTGAAAATAGTGAATTTCAGTATGTTTTTGAGTCTAAATATGAAACATCTGATCTTCCTCAGATTCATTTACAAATTTAAAAGTCCAAGGTTTAAATAGTTGGGAAAACATCTCGTCCAAGCAACAGATCCCACAATTGAAGCTGTGAAGAGATAGAGATTTTCCAAGGGGAGTAATTGTTAGTATAGTTCTTTTGGCTTCCCTTGGGCCACAGAGAACTTTTCCTACGCAGGTTTCCTTAGTTAAGAGGAAGGAAGTCACAAGCACTGTCTCAAGTTCAACTTTAACTCCTGGTGTGTTCTGGCTGAGTGATGCCTCACCTACCTTAATGGAATCAGTTATGTAGCTAAGCCTTTGTAATAAAGAACTCTATAGTCTTCTGTGCCTTCCTTGGAGAGTTATTTCTTTCCTCTTGCTTTCTTTGATGAAACTAATATCATGAAGACCAGAGGCTGTGCTCAGGGTGAGGATATTGTTTTGAATCTTTAGGGCTTTACATTTTCTGCTACTGAGAGAAGGCTGGATAGACTGACAATTACTGGATCATGTAGTAAAAGTTCAGCTTTTAATATTCAAATTGTAGCAACTAAACAAAATAATTAATCTAGGAGCACAACAAATGAATGCTGTGCCCATTGCCTAAACTTTTGTTCTGTCTTCCAGTTAAGAATGATCAAGAAACTGGACATAGCAGTAGATATCCAGCATAAAACAAACTCAATGGTGCTTTTGTAGAATGTTTTTGTCTCGTATTGATTTGGAGATTTTTTTTTTAATCTTATTGGTCTTTTGCTTGTATATTATGCTTTCCAATTTTGTATTTTTACGTGTTTTTTCTGTGTGAATGTATTTATTGATCACTTTAAAATATTCTGTAATATTTCTTTGTTTTATTTCACTTTTGCTTTCTAAAGAAAGAGGGAGAGGTATGAAGTTGGATGGGTGGACAAGTGGAGAAATCTGGGAGGAAATGAGGGAGGAGAAATTGTGAGGAGAATATATTATATATAAATATTTTTTCAATGAAAAAAAGTAGCTAGCCATGGTGATATATTCCTTTATTCCCACCACTCAGGAGGCAGAGGCAAACATCTGTCTCTGTTCAAGGATAGCCTTGTCTACATACTGAACTTCATGTCAGTCAAGGCTACATAGTAAGACACCAAAAAATACCCCATATCTGTAACAAGTCACCTAGAATGCTTGCTGGAGAGCTCATCTGAGTGTGTCCAATGACACCTCCCCAAGTTACAACATTGCTGAAATCTTCACTTACTATTCATCACTCCAAAGCTTTCTTCTCACCTGCGTTTGGGATTACCTCTCAAATGTAAGTTGGTTTGTGCTGAGAACCAAATGATGTCTTGGTTGCTTCTGTTCTTCTATTCCTGACTAATTATTGATAGTTAAAATCTTTTTATCCAAGGATTATCATTTGAGTGAATCTCATCACAAATTGTTTCCCATATTTCCCAACAGCACATTTTCAGCATCTAAGTCTATTTGAAATGGATCATTCCTTGAATTCTGTGTATTTTGGTTTAGTGGTCTTCGGACAGTAAGAATTCTCATTGAAATTAGTTCTCAAATGCTGTATATTTTCATATTGTAGGTGCTATTTTAAGCTCCTGTTTTCCTTCCACTACTGCATTGTCTATCTGTCAAAGCTCACGGAAGCCAAGAGCTCATGTTTTGTAATGAATTTTGTAATGGGGTCCAGAAAATAAAATAATATCAAAAAATCACCACGAGGAAACAATAAAACGTCCAAGTCTATTCTTGGAAAAGTCAATATTCGAGATGTAATCATGTCAACACAAGCCGCAAAGTGATGATTTTCATGGTGAGCAGAAGGAATTTTTATTCTATTCAATGTTATGGACATACTGGAGTTCACATGCTTCTGTAGGGTTTCACTCCAGAACTTCTGCTGCTCTCTATAGAGAAAATGGGAAAGTGCCTGGAAAATACCCCCATGTTATTTGTAGAGAAAAGAAAACCACATACTGCCAAGACTAACAAGATTTTTCTTCCCATTTAAGAGGTAAAGGCATGCATCTGCCCCAAGAATGCCACCAGATTTATTGTCTAAGCACACTGGGGAGTGTGAAGGGGAAACATAGACATACAGTTTTCTCACAGAGATCTCTCAGCGTGTATCTCTCATCTTCCATAGGAAGCAGAGTAAAATGTGCCTACTGGAAACTATCAAAGTGAGAAGTCAGAGAGCACAAACAGAATGTGACAGAAGTCATGGGAAGGATAAGAAGAGAACTGGTGAAACCACAAAGTCCATTTGCTATATTGTCTTCAAGGAGTAAGACTTCTAACCTGTAGGGCCTTCTATAGCCTTAGGATATTGCTGTAATCCCACAGAAGCTCTACTTAGACATGGAATGGACCAGCAAAGATCCATACAGGTCCAACACCCCTATTGTCAAGCAGTAAAATGTTTTATAAGGAGGGAGATATAATAATTATTGCTCTGTGGCATTGAGGGAAAGGGAATAAAACATCTGCCTTTGTAGTTGGCCAGAACAAATTATAGACTTACTGCACCTACAAGAGGAATAGGGTGTCATATCCCATAAAACAGGCTCTCAATGCCTGCCTAAGGGAAGGCTTAAGCAGAATATGAAATAACATGCTTATGCAGCCATTATCCTGCTAGCAAGCATCGGAGAAAGACTACAACATAGTACATCTAGGAGCAATGAAAACAGAGAGACTCCCTCAATAAGCAGTGCAAACTGAAGACCACAAAGCAGGTGGTGAAATGAAATCAGAGTCACCAGAAAAATGTGAAGACTCCAGTGTACAGAGCTCATTAGTATCAATAAGAAATATCAGACTCAGCTCAATGCCTGACTACATTAACACAAACCTGTAGCTTGAGTTTTCCTGCCTGGCCCACAGTCAGGACAAATCTCTCTCACCCGCCAGTCCCACAACCACTCAGACCCAACCAAATAAACACAGAGACTTATATTGCTTACAAACTGTATGGCCGTGGCAGGCTTCTTGCTAACTGTTCTTATATCTTGAATTAATCCATTTCTATAAATCTATACCTTGCCACGTGGCTCGTGGCTTACCGGGATCTTCACATGTGGCTTGTCATGGTGGCAGCTGGCAGTGTCTCCCTCTCAGCCTTCCACTTCCCAGAATTCTTCTCCTTGTCCCGCCTATACTTCCTGCCTAGCCAATGGCCAATCAGTGATTTATTTACTGACCAATCAGCAACACACTTGACATACAGACCATCCCACAGCACAAACCTGTCACCAAAGATCCAGCAAATGAAAGGTATACTCAAATACAAATGTAAGACTATATATGCTGCCATCTCTTTGCAACAGACAGAAAACATTCCCAAAAACACAACCAAAGAAGAATGCAGCATTCTAGAGACGAGTCTCGGTGGACACATCTGAAATACATCTCCAATGCCTAAGACTCAGCGATAATTTCAAAAGTGAGGGTGGAAATATTGTAATAGCCAGAGGAACAGGAATTTTTTTGGTAAGACTGGGTCTCCTAGAAATATCAGACACTAGACTCACAAAGTTTCACCAACTTTGTTGCCTAAACATGACCTGAATAAAGATGATACTAACAGACATGCCAACATATATGGGGAAACCTCAGGAGGCTTCAACCCTAGAATCAGGCAGCTAAGGAATAATGAAAGTGGAAGAAATAGTCTTCTCTGAGAGAAGAGCACACCCTTTGATATCCAATTCCAAATGTGCATCCATGAAAACATGATACCACTTAAGAACACATCAAGCTCACAAAGATGGTGTCAAATAAAGAATATCTGAAGGACAAAGACAAAAAGAAAACTTGATCTGATTAGTCAACCCTGAACACATGAACATACCTGCACAAACACTAACTAGCCTCAACGTGCACACACATATACACACATAGTATATAATGTATGAACTATTCTAATACTAACTAAAGAATATGAAATCATGGTTGGGTGCAGAGGGGATAATAGAAATGATGTAAATACACTGCCCATGTAAGAAAGTCACAAGATAATTTAAAGAATGTTAAAATATAAGTTTTTAAAATCAGAGGTTTTAGAAGTCATTAAGTGTTGTGGAGCTTTCTGTTAAGTGTATAGTAGCATTCCCCCAAGAATAGAAAACAGAAAAATGAAAAGAAATCAGAAAATGGTGCATTATCTTTCAATATTTTGAGTGAACATTCAAACACCAGTCTAAGGACTTCAGCTCATCCTGTTCTGTGAAATTTCTTGGACAGACATGAGCAAATGTCTTCTTCCTGCAAAAGTGGGTACCAGTGACAGATATACCATAAAAAAATAAAATAAACCAATTGAAAACACCTAACCCAAGAATTTTTTTTGACAAAGCATCTTCTAAACATGCCATAGTAAACCACACTACTTAATACAGAGGCTGCTGACTTGGTTAACTTTGGAAATGAGAGCTGCTGAGGACCAGCCCTGTGGTTGACAGGTCCCAGAGAGGAGGTGAGAAATTGGCAAGGAATGGAGTGAGTCTGGCATGATGGTCCAGAGAATCTTGCAACCTCACTGACTAGCAGCCAGAGTGGTTCTTTATTTATACAGAGTTCAGTATGAAGGGAGAGTTTCAGGTTGTACAAACATATAGATCATATCATTTTTGTTTTTGAACATATGCTTCACTTCCTCTTGCATATTTTTAGTCCTCATTGATAAACCGTGGCAGAACAGAGTTATCTTTTACAATAATTTCCCCTCAAGTTTAAACATCATTGATAAACAGTTACCTATTATAACAACTTTTGCTCATTAACCCCATAAGCCAATTTTTAAGAATCTAAAGGCATATGACAGTCTGTTCTCTGGATGGTAGCTCTGGTTGCTTCAAGAATGCTAAACCAAAACAAAATTTCCCAGACAGCTCAGGCAGATTGCCATGTCCCAAGCAGTGTATTATTAACTCTTAATGGTCAGAGTGCTCAAGAAAAATCCTCAGGCCAAAGTTGCTGCAGTTATTATTCAAATTCTGGCATAATACAATGTTTACATTTATATATTTATAAAGTTTGTTTATATGTCTAATCTTGGCATTCTTTTGTTCTTTGGTCATGATATACCAGTGGCTCTGCATGTGCTAACTTTTCTGAGAAAGGAAGGTCCTGACACCTCATTCTTTTTTTTTTTTTTTTTTTTTTTTTTTTTTGAGACAAGGTTTCCTTTTTGTGCATATCCTGGATCTTGCTCTGTAGGGACCAGGCTGGCCTCGAACTCACAGAGATCCGCCTGGCTCTGCCTCCCAAGGGCTGGGATTAAAGGCTTGTACCACTACCGTCTGGCTAACACATCTTTCTTTTATCATCTTTTAACATCATTCTTTTCCCAACAATATAAATCTCTGTGTAGAGTATAGGTAACTTCAACTAATCTAACTTTATTGCTGTATATGTCACATAATTGCCTTAGTGTATAGTGGGAAGAGGTTTGCAATCTGATCTGTGGCCAACTCCTCTAGCTCACCAATTCTTGTTGACATTTTAAAGTTTACTTTGCTTTTATTATTTTGTTCCTGAATAAACACAGGAACAGACGTTTCAAGAATATCTCATAGGCTCATAAAGAGACGTCTGGCTTCTTTATGTATGTCACAACCTCCAAGTTGAAGGAAGACCTTCAAGTAGATAAGGATATCTCCCTAAAAGTATGAAGGGTAGTATGTTCAGAACTGTCCTGGGAAAGCTTAGACTTCTAATCATAAATGATTCACAAGAAATTTTCCATCAATCCAATATCCCCAAACTGTGCAAACATTAAAAGTCCCCCATGTATGCAACAGGTAGAGATGAAAACCAAGGTGGCACTGTGGCCATCATGCAGCTCAGCCTTGTTGGATCTTTGTCAAGCAGTTTTGCTGGCATTAGGACTTTTGCCATTCCCCTCAGATATGGCTGTGCCAGAGAGCAGTATATAAAGATAAAGGGAAGGCAAGCTGCCTTAAGTGAGTAAAATGCTTAAATCTGTGTTCTTCTGAAGGATGGGTATTTCTGCACATAGTATATAGGCTCATGCGAATTGAATGATTAAATAAATTCATGGAAGAATAGGAGACCCAGGCTCCTTGTTTTTAGAATGAATAGCTACAAGCAAGAAGGAAAGATGGCTAGAGTAGTATGGGAGTTAGAGTAATCATTAGAGATTGAACTTGTAAGGTGTTAGGCTGAAGAAAGTGTACAAGTGGTTACAGAAACGTGAATATACACATGAAGATGTGATTTCAAAAAAACAGCAGGAAAGGAACCCTTAAATGTGTATTTTATGAGAGACAAGTAAAAGTCAAGATTAGTAATGTAAGATACTATATAATGAAGTAAAGGATAGTAGACAAATATTAAACACAAAACAGGAAGGAAAAAGGATGCATATGAACAAATAAACTGAAATTACAAACTGGAAAATAAGAAAAGAAATACATCCAAAATATTTCTTTTGAAAAGAGCAGAAAAATGATGAAATATAACTGATATAATTAACAATAAAATGGCAAAAAAAATATTGCTAGCGTTATCAGAGATAAAGGTGGGGATATCCCTTTTGATTTTTAAGGATATATAAATGTAATGAAAGTATACTATGAGTAATCTGTATTCATAAACTCAATAACTCAAAATAACAGTAAAATCAGGTCTGCTCAAGCCCACTCAAAAAACGACTAAGCTGTCTTCTATAAAGTAAAGAAAGTGAATTTGTATCTACAGTCCTCAAAGTAGCACACCATAAACAAAAATAAAATATTTCAAGAAAAAAACATACATACAATAAGAGAATCTGTCCTAAAATCCTCAGTGAACTAGTAATTCAAACTTGAATTGTTAGATGGGATTATCTGAACATGTAAGGTTGGTTTAACTAATATGGAACAGTGAACAGAATCCAACAATAAGAATTTATCAAATCATTTGCATAGGCATTTATTTACATATGGTAGATCTGAATATATGTGGAAAAGTGTTTGAAAAGATATTAATTAATCGGTTAATTAATACTCTCAGCAAAAAGAATAGAAGGAAAGACATCCCTTATCCCAATAAAGGGCATCTGATAAGAAATCAAAGAGCAAAGTTCACAGTTAAGAAAGAGAAACTGAAGCTGGGTGGGTGGTGGTGGCACATGCCTTTAATCCCAGCATGCAGGAGACAAGGGAAGGGGGAATCTCTGTGAGTTCATGGCCAGCCTGGGCTGTAGAGTGAGTACCAGGAAAGACACCAAAGCTACACAGAGAAAGTGTCTCGAAAAACAAATACAAAAACAAACAAACAATCAAAAACAATGAGAGACTGACAGCTTCTCCCTACAGTGAAGGGCAAGACAAAGAGGTTCTCCTTCAGTGCTCCTCTCTACACTAACCTGGAAGTTGAGACAGTTCAATCAGGTAAGATAAGCCAAAGAAACACAGTTCAAAGGAGTTTCTCTGTGTGATGTGTGAGTATGTGAGTGTTCATGTGCGTTTGTGTGATATGTGTGTTTGTGTGATGCATATGTTTGTGTTTGTGGGGTGTGTGTATGTGTGTGTGTGTGTGTGTGTGTGTGTGTGCGCATGTGTATGTTTGTTTGATGTGAGTGCCTGTGTGATATATGTGTTTGTGTAATGTTTCTGTATTTGCAGGAGTAATTATAAGGCAGCAAGAAATTAAGTCCCTAGATCAAACAGTTAAGTTTAACAAAGGTGAAAAGCAATGTATGAGAGCCAATCATATTTCTCTTAAATATCAGTGGAAACTGAAATTAAGAATAAAATGCCTTGACATTTATATAAATCTATAAAAAGAAATACTCAAAACTAAATTCAGTGGAGTAATTGCAGTGCCTTTTTGTTCCCATCTATTGTGTTGACAAAAGATATACAGTCTTCATGGATTGAAGGACGATTGCAGTATGCTGTTTTTGAATTAATCTGTAAATTCTAGTCTTTATAGGCAAGAAATTTGGGTTAAAGTCTCAGAAAGATCAGGGAAATACTGAAAACCACCAGCTAACCTTACCTCACCATCTCTGCAGCTTCCAAATTTGATGATTTCTTGTCTACCCAGTCTTATATGCCTTGTTGTTCTGCCCTCTCTTTGGCTATCTTAGCCCAACTACCTCACTTCCTTGTCACTGCCTGTCTGTACAGACCTCCAGGTCTCTATGGTTGGTATCAGGATTAAAGGCACGTGTCACTATGCTTGGCTCTGTTCCCTAGTGTGGCATTGAACATACAGAGATCCTGCCTGCTAAGTGATAGGATTAAGGGCGTGTGCTACCACTGCCTGACTTCTTTGTTTACTTAAAGTGGCTAGCCTTTTTCCCCTGATCTCCAGGCAAGCTTTATTTATTAACATACAAATAAAAATATCACCATACAAGAATATTTAGTGAATATTCCATGTGATTTCAAGTCTTATTTTATGTTTGCGAACATTAAGAAAATACAGTTGTAGTGAAAATATGACATAGAACAAAGAAATAGAAGAGAAATCCACACTTGGTACTAAATATAGACAGTAAACTCAGTTTTGACAAAAAATCAAGAATGTAGAAATGATAGCTTAAAGCAAATGATTCTAGAAGCACGATAGACTCACAAACAAAACAATGACCTATGACACTGTACTGAAATACCATAAAAGAGATTTTTGAGCCTAAAGGTTTAATGAAAATTGAAAATAGTTGAAACAGATAAAGGTATTGTGGAGGTTAATTTTACTATATTTTGCCAACAGTAAAATTCATAAATCAAAAAAAATGCTGAATAAGCTGGATTTTGTTTTAATTTTTGTATGGCTTCTAATTCTTGAACAAATATTGAGAAGACAAAACCTTTACATTCTAGTGGTAGGTAACACATCCTGCAAATTCTCTGGCTTTGTGAAAAGCACAAAGTAAGAGGGTCAGAAACCAAATGAAAATTTTCAAGGAATTCTTGAGGTTGGTAATGATTAACTGAAAGTGGGCTTCAAGGGTGAGATTTTTAGGGTAATAAAGCCATTTTTTGTTAGATCCTAGTGTGTGTTATACTTCACTCCATTCATTTTTCAAAGCCTGGTAAACTATGCCTGTCAAAGAAAAAACTTTATCATATGCCAAAGTTTATCTTAAAAAAAATCAAGGAGTATTTGTGAGAAATCCCATGATGAGTGTAACTATATTAGAGATGTGTTACTTAATTCCCTTACAGTGCTCTGTGAGGCTCAGGCCAAAGGAGTTATAGGTGAGCATAGCCACTTGTGTGGATTTAGTTTCTTGCATGGGTAGCATTAGAAGTTCTGAGGTATACATTCTTTTAATTCACCTTTATGTGTACACCACAGTGAATTAAAAGAGTGCAATATTTTACAAGCATAGGGAATCATGATTCTTTTTGCCAGAGATATAGGTTAGAAAATTGGCAAGAATTCTGTGATGCCATTTTGTAGATATCAGTAAATGTATTTTGTTTCAAAATACATAAAGTTGGCAATATATATTGTTGTTTACAATGAATATGTAAACACATATGCATTAACACACATACCACATTGTGTGTGCATGTGTGTTTATATATATATATATATATATATATATATATATATATATATATATATATGCATTGTCTCCACAGAAAGGCACAAATACGTCATTAATTATCATTTTTCTGATAAAAGCAATTTATGAAGGAAGGCTTTAATTTGCCTCAGAATTGGAGTGTACAGGATACCATGGCAGGGAAGTTGTGGCAGCAGCGACTTGAGGAATCCAGTCACACTGTGTCCAGAAGTAGGAAGGAGAGAGAAATGATGGGTGGTACTCAGATCACATTTTTCTTTTTATTCTGTCAGGGACCTCAGCCCATGGAGCAGCTGCTTTATTTAGGGTGAGATTTTCCATCACAGTTAACATCATTTAAAAGCTCCTTCATAGACACACCCAAAGGTTTGATTCCATGATGATTCTAAATCTCATTAAGTTGACAATCTCGATTAACCATACATATCCATATATGAACACACACACACTCACACACACACATATTAATCCATAGATAAATGTGCATTTCATTCTATATGCAGAATAAATTGGATAAAATTATGTCACATCTAGAATTATGTTTATGTATCATATACTAGGTGTTACATGTGTCATATGTTATATACATCTCAATCTCTAACAATATCTATAGCTACATATTTATCATGTTTTTTCACTGTAATATCTGGGAAAAAAAGAAAACATTCTTGATTTTAAAATGTAAGACTATTATATTAGAATGTGAAATGTCCCCTTTATGCTCAGGTGTTTGAACATTTGACCTCCGGCTAGTGGCACAATTTTGAGAGTGTGGAACTTTCTGTTTTTAGGAGATGAATTCTTGCTGAAGGAGGCAGTCACTCCAGGGCAGCCCCAAGGTTGCATACTAGGGCTGCACTTCTGCCTAGTCATCCCACCAGTATGAACTCTATAATATCTTCCCTCCATGATGAACTGTGAGCTCTCAAACCATGAGACAAAATAAACCTTCCTCCTCTAGTTGTTCCTGTCAGGAATCTGTCCAGATACCAGATAAGGAACTGATGCAAACACCTATTAAAATAATGGGAAAGGTCCTTGGAGATGTCACTTGCTCCAAAGCTGATGTGCAAAAGATCCACTCTCTGAGTCTGAGACATTTTGTGGTGTCTGGATTAAGTAAACGCTGGCAATAATAAATCTAATTGTAAAAGAGTCATGCGTACCAATCTGAAAAAGCTCCAAATGGGGCAGAATTTGGAAGTATTTGAGCAGCAAAATAGATATGAAGAGGAAACTATAATCATGTTTTTTTAATCTAAAATCAGTTTTGGTTTTAAAAAAAAATTTAAAGAGCTTTCTGTATATTTATGTTTCTATCCTATTTTGCCTCCTAACTCCTTGAAGTCCTTCTCTACCTCCCTACCAACCCAACTTCACATTCTCATTCTTCCTCAAAAACCAAGCAAACAAAAGAACCCAAAGTTAAATGAAACAAAAAACCAGTAAAATAAAAACATGCCAAAACAAAACAAATCAAAAAGCCCATAAAACAGAACCACAAAGTCCATTTTGTGTTTTTGAGGTAAAATTTAGAAAAATCAATGATTATTCAGTGTGTTCTCAATTTGAGAACATCTGTAAATGCTTATGTTGTGGAAGGTTTCTCACATATAAAAACCCAGACATTAGATATTCAAAACTTAAAATGAACTAAAAAATAAAAGAAGACTGAAATACATTATGCAATTAAATAAAAATGTCAAAATAAAACCCATTATTAATTACAATTAATGTATTCTAATAAAAATATTCAGCAAAGGAAATTATAGAAATTAGTCATATAGTCACCAAATAAAGAAATTTAAAGATAAATTGAATTAACAAGGAAAAAAGAGTTATTATAAAAGGTAAATTAATAATCAATAATATAATATTGTTGTGCATAGTTGCACATGCTTAAATTCCTACCACCTAAGATACTGAGGCAGAGGATCAGGTGTTCAAAGTCATCCTTGGCTGCAAGCAAGTTTTAGGGCAGCTTTGGCTACATGAGACCTTTTCATGAATACATTCTATGAAACAAGCACACAAACAAGCATAAAAACCCAACCAATCAATCAAAGAAATAAACCAGAAAGTGGTATAATAATCTCCAAAAGACAGAAATATACATTTCTCTCGATATGCTTAACTTCAATAAAATATTTAGAAAAGGACCATATGAGTTTCAATTTTCACTTGTACATGAATTTTAAAGTGTGATTGTATGATATAGATGAGGTGAGATTTTCCAGATAATAATGAAGAAGCTGTAGGGGATGGTTTTATGTCAACTTTACACAAGCTAGCGTGATCAGAGAGGAAGGAGCCTCAACTGAGAAAATGCCTCCATAAGATTAAGATGTAGGTAAGCCTGTAGGGCAGTTTCTTAATTAATGGCTTTTAGGGTACTGCCAAGTCCATTTTGGGTGGTGCCATCTGTAGGCTGGTGCTCCTGGGTTCTAAAAGAAAGCAGGCTGAGTAAGCCAAGGGGAGCCCGGCCAGTAAGCAACACCCCTCCATGGCCACTGCATCAGCTCCTGCCTCCAGGTTGCTGTCCTGTTTGAGTTCCTATCCTGAATTCCTTCAATGATGAGCAGTGCTGTGAAAGTGTAAGCCAAATAAACCCTTTCCTCCCCAAGTTGCTTTGGTCCTGGCATTTTGTTGCAGCAATAGTAAACCAACTAGGACATTAGCACAGCATATTTTTATCATAAATTCCTAGGTTTTAATATAATCCATATCAAAATATATATTGAAAAGTATACTGTTTTAAATTTGCAAATTTACACAATATTTAACATTATATATAATATTTAACATATAGTTATACACTTCAATATTAAATACATATTCACTTTGAACATATCATTAAATGCTTTCTTTCTATTCATGTACTTGTAAAAATTAAAATCAAAATACAAACACAATAGTAGACAATAAATGACTTTTGTGTTATTATAGAAAATGCATTAAGAATTTTATATTAATATATTTATAGGAATGGCTTTGCTTTTGCAAATATAATATATAAAGTAAATAAACAAAAGCAAGATAGGAAATATTTATTAATATATGATATAGCTTTAATATTATAAAATGGTATTTTTAAATATAAAATAACAGAAATGGAGAAAAATTATGAAATAATAATTCATAAAAAATTGTGATTAAGAGAAAAAATAACTCTGGGATACTATATACCAAAATATGAGTCTATACTAATACTGATCATATGATATGTTGGAGTATGTTAAAAAATATGCACATGCCATTGAATGGGATACTTCAGGTTACTAATAATAGTCATGTTCACTGTAGCCAAACTGTGAAAAACACAATTGTTGATTCACACAAGTGCAAATTAGATGCCAGGTGTTTCACACAACTAAAGTCTATTTATCAGTAAGAAGTAAGAGCAGAGTGATCATTGAACATTGTAAATAAATCTTCACACATCATGTGTACAAATGTAATTATACTCAAAGGATTATATATTACGGTTTGATTTTGATAAACTTTAAAATCAAATTGATAATTATTCTATCAGGTTTAGTGGTCAGGAGAGGAAAAGGGATTTGGGGGGTTTACAGTATGCTATAACTTTTGGAAGGAGCTAGCTTTATAGTTTTAGTCTTCCTGGTAAAATTTATCAAGTAGAATCCTCATGGTCTCTTAAGTAGCTATATTAACAAAACCAGTATTTCAGGAAAAAATGGTATTGATATTCTATTTTATTATGACTGGCAGTTGATAGTACCATGAGGTAGACTACAGAGAAAGTAGCAGTAGAGTATAGCTAAAGGTCCTTGAGAATTCTTTAGAAAGTTGGAGATTTAGAAAGAAATGACTTTGTCAGTAGGACAAAGAAGGAATTGGAAAGTAAATCCATAACTGGCCGAGTAGGAAGAAGCTGCAATTTCCCTTATGAGTGCCGTTCCATGAGCAGACATTCAATTTTCTAGCTATAGAGGACTTTTCTGCCACTAGGTGTTTTGTTGATTGTTGATTGGTTGATTAGTTAGTTGCTTTTTTTTTTCCTATTGTCCCATGAAAAATTTAAGTGAACAGTTCTCAGTTTTCAGCTTAAGTACTACTGGGATAAACTGTTAACAAATGCAGGCTCCTTGGTGCCACCTAATGTATATATACATATTTTCTGCTACTCCTATGAATAACTGATTATAAGAGGGGCCCTAAACAATTCTGATACTGGTATTCTATCAGCAGCATTTTGAGAAACAAATATCACTCAATGACAAAATGAATTGGCATGCTAAGCATATTGTGGTAGTTTGAAAGAAAATGGCCCCTAAAATGAGTGGCACTGTTAGCAGGTGTAGCCTTACTGGAGAAAGTATGTCACTATAGGGGGAGGGCTTTGATGTCTTTTTGCTCAGAACTCCCTCAGTGTGATAGTCACTTGACTTCCTCCAGCCTCCTGGTCAAGATATAGCCAGCATCACGTCTGCCTCCATGCTGCCATGTACCCCATCATGATAATAATGCATTGAATATCTGCAACACCACCTCAATTAAATGTTTTCTTTGTAATAATTACTGTGGTAATAGTGTCTCTTCACAGCAATAAAAACCTAACTAAGACACATACTCAAACAACAAACAAATACCACCTCCTCCAATTGTCTAAGGCTGGAAGACATGACTATTAATGGATAACACTTGTATTAAAATAAAGTTGGCACCAGCAAGGCAAAGTTAGGAACAACAACCAGGCATTTTATTGTGACACAGGGAAACACACACATGGCTGAATAAATGGCAGCATTTCTCATTTATTATTAACAATATTTTTTTCTTTTTTTTAAATTTTTATTTTGCAATACAATTCAGTTCTACATATCAGCCACGGATTCCCTTGTTCTCCCCCCTCCCGCCCCTCTCATCTCCCCCCCCCCCCCGCCCCCCCCCCCCATTCCCACCTCCTCCAGGGCAAAGCCTTCCCCACTGACTGAGAACAACCTGGTAGACTCAGTCCAGGTAGGTCCAGTCCCCTCCTCCCAGGCCGAGCCAAGCGATCCTGCATAGGCCCTGGGTTTCAAACAGCCGACTCATGCAATGAGCACAGGACCCGGTCCCACTGCCTGGATGCCTCCCAAACAGATCAAGCCAATCAACTGTCTCACCCATTCAGAGGGCCCAATCCAGTTGGTGACCCCTCAGCCATTGGTTCATAGTTCATGTGTTTCCATTCATTTGGCTATTTGTCCCTGTGCTTTCTCCAACCTTGGTCTCAACAATTCTCGCTCATACAAACCCTCCTCATTCTTGCCAATTGGACTCCCAGAGATCCACCTGGGGCCTAGTCATGGATCTCTGCATCCCGATCCCTCAGTCGTTGGATGGGGTTTCTAGCACAACAATTAGTGTGTTTGGCCATCCCATCACCAGAGTAGGTCAGTTCGGGCTGTCTCTCGACCATTGCCAGCAGTCTGTTGTGGGGGTATCTTTGTGGATTTCTGTGGGCCTTTTTAACTTGTAAAATACTTACCTAAATTGAGAATTTTATCTTATTAAAATATGATGTAATATTTAGATTGAATATAGAAAAGTGACATTTTGAGAAAGAAAAAAAAAAGAGCACTCATGGGAAGGTTTTCCCTGTGTTCAAAGCTAGATTGTGTCATATCAAAGAAGCTAAGGGGCTGAAGGAGGTCTCTATGAAGCAACCACCTGAAGAACACTAAGCACAGCAGGTCACAGCTACACTTCCAGCCCACACTATAGCACACACTATGGGAGCTTGTTCTTGGCCATGATTACACTTGCAATTACCCAGGGGCTGGATATTTCTCAAGGACTAGGTAGAGCAAGATTTGGCATCTCAAACACACAGTGGCTATAGCATTTCTCAGGAATTCTCTAAAGAGAATGTGACATTGCCAGGATATTTCTGAAGATCATTTATTTAGCTAGAGTTCTGCTGTCATTTTTTATATGTTTGGTATTCTGCTCCCCATTTGATTAAGAGAGGCATACTTATAAATAAAAGATCTTGGTCTCCTGAAGCTGTCATGCTCTCTTATTTCCCCTGTGAAGTCATAATCCCCCATTTGTGACATCACAGCCTATCCACTACAATCAACAGTGATGTTTCAAGCTGGGTATTAAACGCTTCAGAAGGGGAAGACTTTACAAGAGCAAAGGGACTCTCCAGGAATAAAGACCCAATTAGTATGTAAATGCCCTTTTCAATAAAAAAAAAAAAGAAAAGAAAAAGAAAGAAGAGATGAGTAGTGGGGAGACCCTGTGATGACCACTTCTTGAAAGAATGAATCTGGCTGTCTCTCTGAATCTGAATTTTGTCTCCTAGTTTTTGTCAGGATTGCATAGCCAAAGCTAAGAAAACTCTACAGTGAGGGTTACTGTTCTGAGTGAATACAGCTGTTTTTCTTATGGCCAAAGTGATCACTCTAGTAACGTTATTGAGACTGGGGCAAATTTAGAGATTTGTTTTCTATAGGGAAGCGTTGTCTCAGCTTCACATGATCTGACATTGTTCTCACTGTATAATACATTTCACCAATGGCATACTCCGTTGATAGATTTCACTGTTTTTAATATTATCTCCAATTTCCTCAGTTCTCCAAAGGTCTTCTCTGCTTCAACACTTCATTGCATGATGCTCGTTCATCCAGGAATGTGCTTTCTTGAAGTTCTTGCCACAGTTTTTCCTGTCCCATTGAATGGCAACCCCTATGCTACATCTCCTGGGAAATCCTGAGCAGCCCTTGAACTGCCCTGTACATTAGAATCTTACTCTTTTGTGTTCTGGTACCTTGACACTTTCTTTTCCTTGTCCACACACCAATTATGCCATATGCTTATGGATTTGAAGTTTAGGAATATTTGTCTTCTCTACTGACTTCCCATGACTCCATTCGTGACTAGAGAAATATATAGTCTTGCACTTTTCATTTACATTGGAAACTTAATACTTCAGGTTACAGCAGCTGATATTTTGTACTGTCTAGTAAGCATGCGTGTACGTATAATAAACTCATGATGAAGAGTACATAGATTTTCTAGTTGAAGTCTGAAAGATTCAATCACTTCTAAGTTCACAACGAACCTAACAGTGTGTGTGTGTGTGTGTGTGTGTGTGTCTGTGTGCATGTGATTCAGAGTTTAAGCTATGAGCATAACACAATAGGCAAGTGCTCTAGCATTGACAATTCAAGGAAACAAGGCTTCAAATATAGACAGTAAAAACTATGTGTAAATGGCTTCTCTTTCTTAGCATTATGGCTTGATCTAAACTATAAATTATGTCAGGTTAGTAAAGATTTAGACAGAAAGAGGTATTACATATTCCAATATTGTCTTAGTCAGGGTTTCTATTGTGAATAGACACCATGTGTACAGCAACTATTGCACTGGAAAATATTTATTTGGAGCTGGCTTATAGGTTCATAGGTCTAGACCACTACAGTCGTGGTGGGAAGCGTGGCATCATGTAGAAAGACCTGCTGGAGAGGTAACTGAGAGTTCCTCATCTGGATTGGCAGGCAGCAAGAAGAGAGAGTAAACCACTGGACCTGACTTGAGCAAACCCTCAGTGACACACTTCCTCCAGCAAGACCACATTTACTCCAACAAGGCCACATGTCCTAGTCATTTCAAATAATGCTACTCTGTATGAGCCTTTGGGGGCCATTTTCATCCAAACTACCACATTCCACTCCCTGGCCCCCGTAGGTTTGTAGCCATATCACAATGCAAAAATGCTTTCAGTCCATCTTCAAAAATCTCCATCCATAGTCTCAATTATTTAAAAGTTTAAAGTCTCTTCTGAGACTCATGGCAATCTCTTAACTGCAACCCCCTGTAAAATCAAAATCAAAAACCAGATTACATATTTCCAGCACATAATGGCATAGAATATGTATTATCATTCTAAAATGAAGGAAATAGAGCATAGTGAGGAAATACTGGATGAAAGAAATACCAAAAACCAGCTGGGCAAAGTCCAAATTTGTATCTCTATGCCTGATGTCAAGCATTCTGCAGCTCTCCAAAGTCTTACAGTTTTGTTGACTGCCACACTCTTCTTTCTCTTGGACAGGTTCCTGCAACTGTTACAACTCCAGAGGAAAAGACCCTTGACTGTCTGAAGTCAGGTTATATCTATAGCTGTGAAGTGAGGTATCCGGGTTATTCCACAGCTGTGAGGAGAACGATATCCTGACTTGTTGGGAAGTCAGACTATACCCACATCTGGGAAAGGAAGGTATCCTGGATACTTAGAACTATGACCAGACATATATCCTGACTTGTCAGGAAGTCAGGCTATACCTGAAACAGGGTTCCAGTGGAGGATGGTCCCCCCTCAGGATGCGGCAATCCTGCTCCTCTCTGAGAGCCGTTGCAGCTGAGCTCTGCTCCACTCCCCGGAAGAGTTTCCCAGCAGAGGTATCCCTTATTTCTCTGCTCTGCTCCACTAGGGAGTTTCCCAGTAGAGAGGTCGGATTCTTTGCAGCTCTGGCGCTAGTTGCGGAAATGTAGCAATGTGCTCTGGCTCCCGTGAAAAGTTGTTACTTCTGTTCCACTCCCTTAAGAGTTTTCCCCAGCAGAGGTGTGTCCCTTACTTCTTCTCTGCTCCACTCCACTAGAGAGTTTCCCAGGAGAGGTCCATTGCTTCCCTGATCCACTCTGCAAAGATTCTGTTCTGATTTGAAGAAAGAATGTCTTCACCCAAAACCTTTTCATGACATTTGTTGGTGAAGGAGGAATCTATCAGAGTGGCTGCCTCTGCCGGGGTAGGGAAGGGCAGCTGCCAATTGAACAGGCACAGGGTTTATGTAGGGCTTCTTAGGGGCAGAGTTTTTCCAGGGAGAAGATTTTTAGGGAGGGAATTGGTCAGATTTCCATCTCCTTGAGTTTGGACAAGCTCGGGTTAGCTAGATTTCATGCTCAGCAATTGGTTGTTTTTCTGCTTAGGGATTGGTTGGTTTTCCTACTTGAAAACTGGTTGGTGTCAGGGGCAGATGTGACTCTGTTTTCAGGGCCAAAATGTGTTTCTTTCACTGGCCTTTTTTAACTTTTTGTCTCTGGTTCCAAGGCCAAAGTATGTTTCTTTGGCTCTGGTTTCAGGGTCTGGGTGTGTTTCTTTGGTTATGGCTTCAGGGACAAATTGTGTTTCGTTCACTGGCTCTGGTTTCAGGGTGAGGATGTGTTTCTTTGGCTCTGGTTATAGGGACAAAGTGTGTTTCTTTCACTGGCTCTGGTTTCAGGGTCAGGATGGGTCTCTTTCTCTGGCTCTGTTTTCAGTGTTAGGGTTTGGCCAGACGTTTGGCTGGCCCTTTTATCCTACAGTTCCATCACTCACTCCCTGTTAGCAGCTTTCCTTGGTAGGTATCCTAATGCTCTAGCATCATCAACATCCTGTGAGGTCCCCAAGGCAATCCACACTTCACATAATGTCATCTCTAGGTCTCCATACAGGACAGCCCTACTCACCTCAGCAGCTTCCCTTACTTGCAGAAGAGATTCAAGAACCTCTTACTTGTACCCTTGACTCTAAAGCCAGAACTTTGTGGCTGAACCTGACAAGTTCTGTTGCTTGCTGGGGCTGGAACACGGACCCATCATTCAAATACATTTCAAACAGATTTCTGGTTTTGATGGTTTCCTAAGTTTGGCTGGCCTGAGACTTGCTCTGCAGACACAGCTGGTCTTGAATTCTGAAATCTGCCTGACTCTGCCTCCTGAGTGCTGGGGTTAAAGGTGTGTGCCACCAAACAGGTCCCTAAATTTTTCTTTAATCCCTTTCTACAAGTTGGAAGCTTAGCTGATTGGAGTCTTGCCCTGAGGTCACCACCCTCTTTATTCCATTTAGTATCAGGATTTTCTTTAAATATTTTTTCTCTTTCAGTACTGGACTTGACTCAATTACATTTCCTGTCTCTCCTTTTCTCCTCAAAGCGTACGTTTTGTGTTTTTCCTAACTCAACTCCCTCCTTTTCATTATAAATCTGTATAAGAATGGCCACTACTAACCAAGCAACACTGTCCTACTAGGCTGTTTGAAAATCTCCTCGGCCAGTGCTATTAATCTATAACTTCAATTTAGTCTCAGGAAGACTTTATGGACTAGGGCAGAAAACAGCCATATTCTTCAACAAAATATCACAAGAATGGTCTCTAGGGCATACATTAATATTCTTTAAAACCTCTTGAGCTAGCTTCCCACAGTTCAAAACACCCTCAGGACTACAGTGTTCTATGTTCTGGCCAATTAGGCCCCACTTAAAGTATTCAACTGTTTTCCTAATCCAAATTCCATAAGACCACATTCCTTTAAACAAAAACATGGTAATGCCTATCACAGCAATACCCCACTCCTTGTAGCAACATCTGTCTTAGACAGACAGAGAACTATTACCACAGCAACTCTTATAAAAGGAAAAAAAAATAATTGGGGCTGTGCTGTGGGATAATGCTCTTGTACACTGTAAAGATTTGTCATTCAAATTGGTTTAATAAAATGCTGATTGGCCAGTAGCCAGGCAGGACGTATAAGCAGGGTGACCAGACTAGGAGAATTCTGGGAAGAGGAAGGGCGGAGTGAGGAGTCAACAGTCAGATACAGAGGAAGTAAGACAAGAATGCTACACTGAGAAAAGGTACCAAGCCATATGGTTAAACATAGATAAGAATTATGGGTTAATTTAAGTGTAAAAGTTAGTTAGCAATAATCCTGAACTACTGGTGAGCATTTATAAGTAATATTAAGCCTCCAAGTCAATTATTTGAAAAGCAGCTGCTGGGTATTTAGGAACAGGCAGGCAGGAGAAAAACTTCTGCCTACAGGACTGGCGTACAGGTTCAGAGGTTTAGTTATCTATCATGGCAGGAAGCATGGTGGTACACAGGAAGACATGGTGCTGGAGAGTAGTTAAGAGTTCTGTATCTGGGTCAGCAGGCAACAGGAAGAGAGTATAAAACACAGTGTCTGACTCAAGTTTCTGAAACCTCAAAGACCACCTCCAGTGACACACTTCCACCAATAAGGCCACACCTATTTCAACAAGGCCACATGTCCTAATCCTTTAAAATACTGCCTCTCTCTGTGAGTCAATGGGGGCCATCTTTATTCAAACCACTACTGTAGTGGGTAGCTGTTCCAGCTTTGACCAGGAAGTACTACCCCCATTGAGGCTTCTGTTAACTGTCACACCTACGAGGCAGGGCTGAGACAGGAGCCCTTAAGACCTGAGATCCATATGTGCCGGCTCTCTTGGTTCCTGGATTTTGGATGCTGGATGTAGACTGAGCAGAGTTCTCCAGAGAACACCAATGGACTGCACTTCACCTCTCCCTGACCCTGTAACCTATGCCTTTACTTGTAAGTTATCCCACAAAATAAACCTCCCTATTAACTACATGGAGTTGCCTTAAAACTTCCAACAATATAGTACAATTGTCCTTAGACTGAATTCTGGAAATCCTCATCTATACCTCTGCATTCCAAATTTTTACCACATGCCTTACAAAATAGAGGATGAATAATGGTGCATCACTGAGTGAAGGGATTCTCATTCTTGGGATCTGTAATTTAAAACTCTTCATTGAAAAAAAATATACTAGAATACATTGATCAAGTGTTTTGTTATCCAGTAAGGAGATTACATGAGTGAAAATATTGCTAGTCATGATTATTTCAGGATGGTGGGCATATACCAACAGTGTCTTGGGATAATAAGAGTGAACTTTAATTATTAAATATTGCAGAAATAAGAGAATGTCACCCTGGAAAAGGAAGACTACTCATCCTTAAAAAACCATGGAGCAAACTGAGAAAAGAGCATGTATAAACCAAGAACTATAAAGTAATATATTATTTTACTTATGAGAGCTATAAAATGCTGCAGAGTTTTGGAGTAAATAGTTATATATGATCAATGATTGTTTTCAAAAAAAGAAATAAAAAGCAACTATGTACTACTATTCTTGCTTTCTTTTTGTCGCTGTGATAAAACACTCAAGCAATAACTTGGAACAGAAACCATGAGGAATTCTATTTGTTGGCTAGCTCTTAGGCCCACGTTTACCTAGTTTTCTCATAGAATCCTGTACCACCTACATAGTGATCATACCATCAACAGTCATCTGAGCTCCCCTACATCAAGAAAATTTTCCACAGATGTTTCCACAAGGCAATTTAATAGGCAATTCCTCCATGAAGGCTGTCCTCTCAGATGGTACTAGCCTGTGCCAAATTGCCAAGGCTAACTAGGACACACCACTCTGCCAACTTAACAAGCAAACACATCACTTTTAATGGTAACCTTTTAATTACTTGTCTCCAGGATCTGATGTTGTCATTATAAAACAAAGCACAACTTTAAAAATTCTACAGTCTTTACAAATTTCAACACATTATTCCTAATACTCTTGGGGTCTTCCAATACACTTCAGACTGTATCTTTATTAATGACCTCTGCAAAGGCAATTCAATGCTGTCTCTGCTTCTCATCATGATCATTCTAGTCTTGCATCTTTCAAAACTTCAAACCTAGCACCATGAAGAATGCTGCTTGTTGATTTGCTGTCAGGCTTATGGCAGGCTGATTTTCTTACAAAGCTTAGGACATCTGCCTACTGATGTTATATCCACAATGGATGGACCCTCCTACATCAAGACAATCCCTCACAGGCATATCTTCAGGCCATCTGATCTAGACAATTTCTTAACTGAACTGTGTCAAACTGACAATTGATGAAGTTAACGAAGATAACCACTACTCTTCTACATTAATGCCCCCGGACACTTAACTTATGGTTAAAATCTAATTGCAATGTGAAAAAAGAATGAAGACCCCATGGGAATAGGAAGAAGCAGAGTGCTAGAGAGGTCCCCAGAAATCCACAAAGATACCTCCTCTATAGACTACTGGCAATGGTCTAGAGAGTGCCTGAGCTGACCTACTCTGGTGATCAGATGGCCGAACACCCTAACTGTCATGATAGAACTCTCATCCAGTGACTGGTGGAAGCATATGCAGAGATCCACAGCCAACCCCAGGTGGAGCTCCAGGAGTCCAATCAGCGAGAGAGAGAGGAAGGATTATATGAGCAAGAAATATTGAGACCATGATTGGAAAAAGCACAGGGACAAATAGCCAAACTAGTGGAAACGCATGAACTGTGAACCAATAGCTGAGGAGCCCCCATGGAACTGGAGCAGGCCCTCGGGATAAGTAAGACAGTTGATTAGCTTGAACTGTTTGGGAGGCCCCCAGGCAGTGGGACCAGGACCTGTCCTTGGTACATGAGCTGGCTTTTTGGAACCTAGGGTCTATGCTGAGACACTTTGCTCAACCTTGGTGCAGGGAGGAGGGGATTGGACCACTTCAACTGAATCTACCAGGCTGGGCTGAATCCTGTTGGAGGAGGTGGGAATGAGGGTGGGTTGCGGGGGAAGGCTGGAGGGTCGGAGGAGGGAGGACAGGGGAATCCGTGGCTGATATGTAAAATTAAATTAATTATAAAATAAAAATATTTATAAAAAAGAAAAATACACACTACTTGCATTTGAAGTGCTGTGGTTCAAAAAGATACTCTATGAGAAAACTCTACTGCTTTTTACCTGTTATAAAGAATTACTCTGCTCTTTGCTGTACTCATATACCTGACAAAAGAATTTAAAGGAGGAATAGTTTATTTTGTTCACAGTTTCAGGAAAGATAGTCTATTGTGGAAAGAAAGACATGACTATAGAGCAATTCCATAATGCTGGGAGCATAAAATTTCTTAGTCACATCTTAGTACCTCAAGTAGAGAAAAGGGAATTTTGGTACTCAGATAACTTCTCCTTTTCCACTTTTTATTCAGTCTAGGAATTAAAGCCTATGAGATAATTATTCACACATTCACACTGGGTCTTTACTCCTGAATTAATACCTTGTGAAATAGCACTCTTCAAAGCCATAGGTATTAGTTAATCCAGTTAAGTTGTGACACATCACAACTACTGTGTTCCACTCATGATTCTCAGTGTCCCTGAAATCGACCAACCACATTGTGATGATAGTTTAACTGTTTAGCTGGTACCAGTAATCAAAGTTTACTTTGACAAATTCATACCTGCCAAAGTGTAGGAAGGCAGAAGAAATGAGGATGTCCTTCAATGCCTCACACAATTGTGTAGACTTTATTATGATGGGTGTGTGGGTTCCAAAATGGAACCACCTGTGAAAAACCAAAGGGTTAGAGGACTGCTTACTACCATACGAATAAATAGATTAGATTTTGAGAAATAGAAGACTAATTTTGAAGTTCAAATGATAAAAGGACAATGCCAGCGGACATGCCAAAATGGAATGGGAAAAATCCACAGGCCTCAACCCTACACAAAGATCTATAGAGAACTGAAGAAATTTATGAGTGGGAGAGGTGGTCTTCTCCAGGAAAGAGCACATTAATTGGTTGTCCAGTGACAAGTGGTCAGCCATGAAAATATACATACAAGTAGCATTATAAAGACTGTGTATGTTATATTTAAGGATGTATATGTACATACATAATTGTATACAATAACAATTATTGAAAAAAAGAAGCCACAAATTTGAAGGAGAATCAGGAGGGGCATGTGGGAGGGTTTGAAGAGAGGAGAGGGGAGGAAGAAATATTGTAATTATTTTATAATATCAACAATTAAAAAAAAGAAAGAAATCTTTTTAAAATCAGGCAGCTCAGTCACTAAGATAGCTGACCACTCATCATGTGTATTCTAGCAACCATATCTGTAACTTGGCAATTTTTCATCTTTAAAATCAAATAAGGCATCTAATGATATACAAAGTTTTAGGTCATGCTGTGACTTTATGTTCTAAAGAGAATACATATTTTCACCTTGCTAATAAACAATGTGAGTTTCTAAAGAAAATAAACTGCCGGTCAAGTACTCCACATGCAATGAGCAGTAGAGACAGTCCAGAATTGAGAACTTCAGACATCTCTTTACTCAGAAGAAAGGCCAGAAGAGAGAGTTGAAGGATGTTGTTTACCACATTAATCATTCTGAAGCTAATGTGGGTAAACATTTAAATATATTTAATTGAAATTAAAGACAATAATACTTTATCATAAAGCTATTCATTTAAATATTTAAATGGCATACCAGCACACACTTTTAGAATGTTTATTTTCTCCTCTTCCTACATGATTCTAAACTTAACTTCCTCTGATTCATTGAGACAGAATTTTAGATTGGGTAGACCATGAGAAAGCCCATGCTCACAATTTATTGTTTGTCTTTGACAGTATACTTGTTACGTTTATGTTAACTTGACACAAGCTAGAGTTATCACAGAGGAGGGAACCCCAGTTAAGAAAATGCCTCCATAAGATCAGGTTGTAGGCAAGCCTGTAGTGCATTTTCTTAATTCATGGGCAAGAACCAGGGACCAGGCCTTAAGGGTCGTGCTATCCTTGGGATAGTGGTCCTGCGTTCTATAAAAAAGCAGGCTAAATAAACCACAAGGAGCAAGGCAGTAAGCAACACTCCTCTGTGTTCTCTGTATCAGCTACTGCCTTCATGTCCCTGTCCTTTTTGCATTCCTGCCTTGATTTCCTTTGATGAGGAACTGTGATGTAGAATTGCAAGCCAAATGAACCCTTTCCTCCCCAAGTTGCTTTGGTTTTCATGTTTTATCACAGCAATAATAAACCTAACTAAGAAAAACAGTATCTGTCTCTTGTCCTTTTTTTACTTACTCTTTGGAAGGCAAATCATGTCCCTCTTTTGGAATGTATCTTACTCTGTTTGAAAAAAAAAAGGTGAGAGGAAGCACTGATCCTGAAGTTGCTCACAGTGAGGTTCACCAATCAGCACTGAAAAAAATCTATATTTTATTTCCATTATATTTGGAAAACTGACACGGACCCCAGGGGTAGCCAAGTGGCCAGCTGTGCTTAGAAATGCCTGAAGCCATTGCAGTCCACGCTCCACTGTCCAAGGCTCCCAAAATGAAACACTTTGAACACTCATTCAAAGGTGTGAAAGCATGGAAGTGTCACAATGACTGGTCACACCAGCACTTCTCATTTTTTTTTTTCACTGCTTTCTGCTTTCCTGGTCAGCTTTTTGTGCTCTTTGTCCCTTGTTTCTGACAGTTCCTCAAATGTCTGCCTAAAGAGCTGTGGAAGCCGGGGAGAAAGAACCATAGCGAACATAAGGAAGTCTCTATTTTGAAGTGAAGAGAGCTGAGGAAATACAATTGTTTTCACAAACCATGAAAATGTTGGCTTACATAGACAAAGTGGACCCTGACAAAGGTTCATGCACTGATGCCTCCCTCATTTTGGAGTCCAAATCAAAAGATGCCAGCCATAAGACAAACCAAGCCTTTCACAGAATATCTGTGCTATTCCTGTCTCATCTTCCATCTCCATAGGCTCAAGCTGATGCAACTGTGACATTCTGCTTCGAGTGGTGGAGTGATCCTACAGGACTTTTGCTTATAGACTCTAGTATAGTTCCTGCCGAGTTGACCTCCCAGTAATTTTTGCAGGATGCATCATTGGATGAAGCAAATCTATACTCCTCTCGGCAAACATTTTGAGGCAAGTTGCCCAAAATGATTATGCATGCTACGGCACATCCCATTGTGCCATAAGAAATTCTCCTCTCCTGTATAACTTTATCATTTTCCCAAGTATTCCCACAATCTGTGTTTGTATCAACATCTCTATTGGAGAATCAACTCTTTGCAGAAATTTTGGGCTTACTAGTTTACACTCATCCATCAACTTTCTTGAAGGTAGAGATATTCCATATCAATCTATGGTCATTTTTTTATCCTCATGAAATCTAATAATGAATCATTTATATGCATTTGTATGTTGTACAGAGAAAACATACCTTATATTAGCATAGACAATCAACAGTGCTCAGATCATGAATCAAGGTCGCTTCAGCCCTTGAATTCTATCTGTCCTCAAAGGCCTTGTGGCCTTTGTCTTTGCCCTACATCCATCTTGGTGATAACTTGCTTATCTCAGTTTTAGTTGCCATCCATAGGAACAAAACATCCAGGAAAGGATAAACTCTTTCCTTCTTGTATCCCCTTGTAGGACTGAGCAAAAATTTTAAAACATTTCCCAGCTAGACCTCTCACTTCTTTACTGATCACAAATTATCCACTGTCAAAACAGATTAAATTACTTTCTAACAAAGCCATTAGGATGACTTACTGAGATTATTGGAAACTGCTTAAGTCATGGAAGAAGCCTGAGCACTCCCCAAAATGAGATGTCTTTGTCTGCAAGAAAGAAATGTAATGATAGGTATGTCTGAATAGATTATAGCGTTATAGCAATGGACAGTTGTTAAATGGCTATTCTAGTTGAAGCATCCGGATAAACAGTGAAGCATACCAATGGGTTTAGTTAAACAAGACCATGTTTCAGAAGATCAGTGCATTGTACGCAGACATGTCCGATTTCACATAGATAATAAATGACAGAAAGAAGAGCTGAGGTTTACAGTGATGCTGTCCACATAGCCACCTCAGTTTACTGCACATCATTGTACTTTCACAGAGAAAACACTGGAACAGAATACGGTTCAAAATCTGAGGATCAGTTCAGAGATGTGTTTCATTTTGTCAGTGAACCACTTGATAAGGCCACCTTAGTCCTTTTCACTGATCTGTAAAGACTCATTTAAACATAGTACTTGCTGATTGTAAACTCTTGTGATTAGAATGTAAAAGTTGCTTTAAAAATCTCTCTCTTAGCCTTCCCATTAATGATCTATTTAAGGGTCACTCAAAATCTGGATTTCTTTGTCAATTAAACTGTGTTAGAAGACTCTGGCATTGTCCCGTAGTTGATGATTCAATCAGTTCTCAGGCAGCTTCTCCTGGGATACCCATTATTAAAGCTTCAAACTAGAATTCAAATCTCATTTTAAGGGTCCAACTTTATTGCATACTGTTATCATTTAAATGGCTCTATAAAATGTTGAAGAGACTTTCAAGTTGATCTTCCTTCTCTTGTTCTCTCTCCAAATTCAGCCACAAAAGTTGTTCTTTTCTGGGGTGGTAGATATGGCATGGTAAGTATAATACTTAACAAGTCAGCATGAGGACCTGCATTCAGATTCTTAGCACTTGTTAAAAGTTGAATGAGGGGTGTGTATATGAGGGGAGAGGGAGGGAGAGAGAGAGAGAGAGAGAGAGAGAGAGAGAGAGAGAGAGAGAGAAAGAGAGAGAGAGAAAGAAAAGAAGAAGAAGAAGAAGAAGAAGAAGAAGAAGAAGAAGAAGAAGAAGAAGAAGAAGAAGAAGAAGAAGAAGAAAAAATAAAGAAAAAAGAAAAAACAACAAACAACCCTATAATTCCAGGTCTGGGAAAGTAAAGACAGGGATCGCTGGAGCTTGCTGGCCTGTCCTTCTAGGTGAATCTGTGAGTTGTAATTTCATGGAGAGATTAAGTCTCAAAAAATAAAATGGAAAACAATTACCTGGCTGCTATATGTAAGCCCTCACATGTGCACATAAGGACACATATGCACACAAATATTTCTCCTTTTTCTTCTTCTCCACTTTCTGAGCAGTTTAGAACAGATTATCTTTTAGAGATGGCTTCCTAATTCGTTCTGGCTTAATTTCTTCAGCAACTTCAGGGTCTAGTGTAAAGGTACCAGCCTTTGATAACTCATGGTAGATAGATTCATTGATGAATACTTGTTGAATATATAGGAAAGTCTGTTCATCTAAATGTGAAGAAATAAAACAGACCATTCTCTTCCAATTATGACCATCAAATGTCTGGCAGGTTGCCTACAGTATATGTTCTATACAAATCTTTTCTAACAGGCATCAGTTTCCCTTTGACTTAATTTACCTTCCTATATGCTGGTCTAAAGATATTATGATACATAAATATGCATCAGTATGGATAGGGAGGGGAAATGGGCAGCTTGGATCATTCAAAAGGAATTCAGAAAGAAGAAGTGGCCCATAAATGTCAAAGACTGTGAATTTTCCAATTAACATCCAGAAGACAAAAGAATGTGTATTTCTTTCACTTGTCCGATGTGCATGCTTTATTTTTTCTTTCTTATTTCAGCCTCAAAGTAGACATTGTTTCTTATTTAGAAGCAAAACATTCCTTGAACAATATTATTTTTGCAAAATATATCTACTGTCTGACACAACTAAAATGCTATGCACAAATGAATCCTACATATACCTGTGAGACAGACGTTCAGCATGTACACCTGCCTCCATCTACATTTTTCTGTGGCTCTGTGGCTCTGTGGCCTCAAGCTGCTTACTACAAATTAGATTTTGCCTTCATATGCTAATGTTGAGTAGGGGAATTGGGCTCTAAATAATTAAGTTGTAAGAAGTACAAAACTAAAGCAATCTATTAATGTGGCATGAACATCCCTTGATTATATTTGTAGAGAGAATTTACCTGCTTTAAATGGTGAATTAGAATTGAAAGGTAAATGGAAATTTGAAAGAAAATGTGATAATCAACTCTTTCTCTCTCTCCCTGCCATTTTTCACTTCCTAATATCCGAGTTGTCACTCAGTAATATCACACTACACAGGTAAGGACAAATTATGTTCATAAGGCATCAACAAATGTTGATAAACTAGGTGTGCCCACTACCCTTTACTAGCCTTTTCCAGAGACCTACTACAGGAAATACTTCCATGGAAGTTAATGGGTGTTGCTGTGCTGGTACCAGATGTAGAGAATTGGTGACTGGTGTTTTATTTCATTAAAGTCAAAATTATGTAAGAGGCATTGAGAAATACAATTGGCTTTCAGAATTTCTGGGGAGGTGGTTCCAAAGCCCCTAAAGATATGAAATGTGAGGAAGCTGGAGTCCTTGCAAGAAAGAGGCATCATGTTCTTGCATATCCATCAATTGCTTAATAAAACCTAATATAATACAAATTAATTGTGAATAATTGTTATATTGCATTGTTCATGGAATAATGAGAAGAAAACATGTATATATACATGCACACAAACATGCACATATATATGTAGATAGACAGGTTGATGGATGATGTAAAACATAGATAGAGATACTTGGTCACCTTACCAATAAAACTGTGACTGTCAAACTCACCATATACTCCTCTGTGGTCCTTTGATGAGATTTCACAGGAAAGCTAAAATAACTTATCCAAGGGGTGAACATGACAAAACATTTCTGGGCCTTTGACAGAAAGTTTGACTTAAGCAAACAACTAAATGCTTACCTAGATTAAGATATGGATTGAAATATAAGGTCATTTCAACTGTGAAGAGCAGAGTCAGCCAGACCTGGCATTAGGATCCCAAGCTCTGGCCTCAGATCCGGTGCTCTATAGGGTAAGCTTTAACTGGGTATTGAGCAATTATAACATGATGGAGGGCTTAGATTTTTGTCAACTAATTGTAAAGTATGTCTTGTAGCAAAACTACTTCCATTTTGAAGAAGATTCAATAAGATTACTAAGATTCCTAACCCTTGGTCTGAAAACGGATGGGATTTCAAGGTATAAGGAGAGAGACTGGCAAGCTTACATATGAAATGGAGGGTGGATCTGAGGCAGTCAGAGTTCTGGGGAAAAAAAAGATGAACAGAAAGGGATGCACACTCGGTGCATACACATCAAAGACTTTCTGGAGCAAAGGCCTTCCCTGTGTAGTTTGTGGCTGCTCTGACAGGAAGAAGAGGGACATGAATATACATGCATTGTGAAGGTGAAGGGGGTGGGGTTTGCTGAAGTGAAAAACAACCAAATAAATAAAAGTCAACCAAATAAAGGGTCATAAATATTTTCTGAATTTCTCATGGAGTCCATACTATCTATTCTATTTCCTTGAAAAATTGAATTATGATTCCTGAAAATCACAGCCTTATTGTATTTTTTCATGGCCTTGCCTTAATGGATGATGCATCATTAAGCAGCACCTGCCACACACAGGAGCCTTTGCAGTGACTGTGCGTGTTCACCCTGCGAACTGCAATTAAGCTCATATTTTTGCTTCCCAATCTATCTCATTAGCACGGATTTGAAAAATAACTAAGGATGAAAACTTTCACATTTGCATATAGAGACATAATAAATTCACTGACTTTTCCCCCTGTGATCTCTGGATTAAAAAATATTACATATATAGTCAGTAGACCTGAGCTTAAATACTACCTCTATATTTGGTTGTTGATTTGACTTGAAGAACTCAGTCTCAGTGTCTGTGGCTAAAGCATAAAAGATAGCACCAATTGACACAGTTAAGAGAATAAAATTAAGTACCATAAAATGCATGCAAAACTCATAATATTGTGTGTGGAGCAGAGAAGACAGAAATTACATGCAACATCCATTCACCTTATGTAGTTTCACATTTTGGATGTTTTTTTAATGTCTGATGTCATTGGTATTTGCCTGGAGTATTTGACCTTAGTTTTTGGCCATGACAAAGTTTTATTTATTTATTTTTTGGGTTCAACTAATTCTATGAGCTAAAAGGCATCACAGAACTCTACAGTACAAAGTAAAGAACATACAGAGGCAGCCTACTGACATGCTCCATTTTTATTGTCCTCCCCTTATTAAAACTCAACAAACAATTTCAACTTAATTTCACAAATCTTTACTTGTAAAACAGATGTCTCCTGCTTAAAAACTTCCATTAGTTCTTTATATTCTACATAACAGGTTTGAATAAAACCTGACTGTTTCAAGGAAACTATAACTAGGTATCCTACTGACATATTTCTTCTTCCAATTAGAATTCACATGTTCCCATGCTCCTGTCATATTTTCTTCTGGAGGCTTGCATTGCCTTTCTCTGTTTTATTCTTAGAGGCTCGGAACACACAGGAAAGACATCTCTCATATTATCTGAGCTACCTCTGTACAAATGAAAGTCTTTCTAGGGCTGGTGATGTTCATGGCATGGACAGCTTGCCTACTGTATTCAAAGTCACAGCACCACACACAGATATCACATTCTTGTTGTTGACATTAATGTTAATGGTAATGCCATGCAAGAGTGACACCATACACCATTCTGTCTCATGTGTTTCCCTAAACTCTCTGATATTGCTGGAGAGAAGGTGATATACACAGGATGTGTAAATTAATTTTTCTCTTTTCATGCATGAAAACACTAGTGTTTGGCATGTATTTCAAAGACAAAGTGATTGGGAGATCTCTCTCTCTCTCTCTCTCTCTCTCTCTCTCTCTCTCTCTCACACACACACACACACACACACACACTAAGACAATGAGAAGTGGGGACAGGAAAGCTGAACAAGAATGAACTTTAGCAAAGGTTTCTGCTAGGCTGGCCTTATCATAGATGGAAGATGAAGACATGCCATTTTGCAAATAAAGTTTTTTTTAAATTTAATGCCATCATTATCAGCTTATGCTCTTGCTGACTTTTTTCTCCCTCATGGAAATGAAGAAACAGCTATCCAATGATCTCAAACTCACCTTCATTGATGCCTAAAATCTTCTACCCATAATCAGGCAAATGGTTTGAATACCTAACCTGAAAAGGTCACGATGGTCACAGCTATAATTGGGCCCAACACCACATTGTAATTAAAGCTACAGAAGGTTGGAAAGTGTCAGCTCTGTCTCTCAGATGAAGAAGGAAATACGAGTTTCACAGACCACAGGAAAACGCACTGATTAATTACATGGTGATGTGTATTGTCCCTAACAGGACAGTCCCTCTAAAATGTCAGGATTGGATGTGCCACATCTTTCTCTCAGACTCCCATCTTAAAGGGCCCTAGGATAAAAACACGGCAATTACATTCATAGACTGTTTCAATTTTACAATAGAAAAAAGTATTCCCAACAGCAAATAATTATAGCACTGCTTAATGATTGATTTAACATAGAAAACCCATCTAATTCCATTTGTCGTTACAATTTACAGTGCTAACAATCTAACAATGCTGTCTTCCTGGATAGACATTACATTAGCATTGAGAATAATGCTAACATAACAAAATTTAACTTGTGTTTTGAGTCCACAATGCTCCTCTATATAGGTGTAGTGAAGAGGAACTTCTGAGTGAGATGGTCCTTTTGAATAGTAGCTTTTCAGTATCTGCATAAACATAAAACAGCACATTACCAAAAAGCAGCCTCCTACAGGAAGAAACACGTTTTCAAAACACTTTATTTTCTGTTTACCCAGAATGTCATTCTAGACACCAAGAAATCAAATGCAAAATCTATCAGATTCTGCCATACAGATAAGGAACTGATCCCTATGTTGTTGATACGGAAATATCAAACTTACAAAGGATGACCTGGTAGAATCTGTCATGTGGGCTCTGTGGCTTCCAGTGCCTAAGGAATATGGTTACAATAATATCATTCTAGAATTTAAGAATTAGGAAAAGTCAAAAGTTGCCATCTTCTACAATATCCCAAGGATATAACATGATAATTAAGGAGTCTGTAGATCTGCTTTGTCACTAATTCTTGTGTTAATACCTCGCACAGTTCCGCTGTGTAAATGTTTGGTCCCAGCAGTTGTAAGACTGATTCATGTATTCCACAAACTACACATATGAACCAAATGGCTGTCTATACCATAGGATGAGTAAAGACATATTCCCAGAATCAGAGGAGGGTAATGCAAGAGACACCTGAGGAACTTGTTGAGAGAGAGAGCTCACAGAAAGACTAATATATAACTACTATCCAAATAACCAGACCATCTGCATTATATCCCCTTGCATCCAGGTGCATCACATTGAGCAAGTGAATTAATGATTTGTACAATATTTGCTTGTGTGTAGAACTGGGATAATGCCTAAGGCACTAACTATTATAGGCTTTCTGTGAGAGAAACACATTGTTTCCTGGGAAGACAGTGGAACACCATGGAACACACTCTGGGTTAGATGCTCCTCCTCTGACCTTTGCTTCATGGGTTGCCCTATACACCAGACAGTGCACAATAATCTCTTTGGTCTGAACTGTTCAAGAAGATTCTTCTCTCAGTGGATAGACTGTGCATGTGTGTGAGTGATTTTGTGTGTATGTATGTTTGTAAGATAATTTGTAAAATGCCAATTCATGCATTAAGTCCATTGGATTAAGCTTTTATTGAAAGTATGTATATCAGAATTCTGTTTCCCACTTCGGTTTTCAGTGGAAACAGTTGACAATTTTATCTTTGAGAGTTCACCAGTATATCAAAATTATCCTTCTTCTGATTGGGCACAAGAATAACAGTCTACCAAATCATTGCCTTTGAAAAAAAAATGTAGGTTTCCAAACAAATATTTCATTGTTATACTCTAACTATAAATTAATATTTAGTGTTAAAACAGGAGTGTGGCCACAATATCATATGTTCTTTTGTGCTGTAAATTCTTTTGTCCTAGAAAGCACTTATTGGTAATTTTTGGAAGGATGGATGGCAAATCAGGAAATCAAGTCTTTGCAGGTTGTCTACCAGGAGTTACCTGTACCTATAGAAATACATATGAAATTATTCATCTTTAGATGCTGTCATATTTCTCAGTCCATTTCATGTTATTCATCTTGACATTTCTATATTATTCTCCTCATCTCCATGTGTGCCATGTGTGTGCATTTGGCCATGTTTTTTTAATTCAAAATCAACACAATCTTCTCCAGAGAAAATCCTAATTTCCTCCTCAATAGCAAAGGCAATTGGTCCTAAAGTAGCTTCTAGAACAGTGGATCACAAGTGTAATTTGGTTTTAAGTTTTGCCAAATACCAATGAAAGTTGTAGAAGAGAGCAAAAGAAGCATCCCAATGTTGGGGGAAGAGGAGTGTTAAGAGTCTCCTTCAACCTCTATTCGAAAAGTCAATGTGGTCAATCTTAATCAAGACACAAACAAGAGGGTTTTTTTTAAGAATACACCATATTTTATGAGACTATATTAACCTACTGCTATTATTTTGATGCTGACTCATTTGATAAAGTAACAGGAGATGAGGAAAAACAAACTATTATACCAAATGTATGACCATTTTTGTCATTAACTATATATATTCCTTTCCCCAGGAGTAGATAATACCCCTTTTTGTTACCACATATTATGTGAAAAGAAATATTTTATCTTTATCATTAAGACAGACAGAAGTAAGAATTTCAGTTTAGCCTGGGAGCCTTTCCACACTGAACCTTGTAATTTTATGAACATGCTAATGAATCCCAGAACACATCCATCCTATAACAGAATTACTCAAACTCTCAGTCTTCTCCTACCTTCAACTGTCCTATATGGGTTTTTAAAAATATAATCTATTAGATTTTTTGTCATACTGAACTAAGAAAATATCAACGTTGTTATTTTTTCTGGTTTAAAAAGCTTTTCCTAATATTGATATACGTTATATCACACAAAAAAGGACATATTAGCTGACTAGTAAAATAGGGTTATAGAATAAGATAATAGACTCTTGCTTGCTTCTGGAACAGAAGAAAGTCTCTGCTTAGATGGGAGTGGAGAAAGTTATACTCTGGGCTGGAGAGATGGCTCAACCCTAAGAACACCTACCACTGCTCTTTCAGAGGACCTGTGTGTGCCCTGTTCCCAGCAGTCACATTAGATGGTTCAAAACTGTCAGAGGATCAGAACCCTCATCTGGTCTCTCTAGGCAAGTACTTGTGTACATACATACATGCACACAAACTCAAACACATACAATAATAATAATAATAATAATAATAATAATAATAATAATAATAAAAAATGGCTCCTTTTTTAGCAATGACTGCTAGGCTGTATAAAAATTGAAGCTTAATATCTTCTTTCTAGCCACCAGCTGTCAGAAACTCACTGAATTGGACAATGAATGCAAATGCATGGTCACAGAAGTAGCTGCTGATGGTCTTGGTAAAGAGTGAAAAGATCATGTAGTCCAAATCAGTGGTAGAAGTACAACTAAGGTTTTCCTAAGAAGCAAGGTATCTCGACACATGGCAGAGTGTGCCTGCTGTTGAGTCAGGGACATTCCTGTTCTAGACCAAGGAGAACTGGAGAGAGTAAGCATAAGTGTGTTCAGGGATGCACTGTGGATGACAATCTGAGTAGTCTTGACTTGCTTATTGTTTAAAAAAGGAGAAGACATTACTGGATTGACAGACACTGTTGTGCCTTGGCAGTTGGGGCCCAAAAGAGCAAGCAAAATCTGAAAGCTTTTCAATCTCTCAAAAGATGATGTCCACCAATATGTTGTGAGAACGCCTTAAACAAAGAGGCTAAGAAGCACCGGACAAAGATTCAGTTATTCCCCATGTCCTTCTACAGAAACATAGATGCATTGCTCTGAAGAAACAAAGCACTAAGAAAAATAAGGAGGAGGCTGCAAATTATGTTAAACTTCTTGCCAAGAGGATGAAGGAAGCCAAAGAAAAGTGCCAGGAACAGATTGCCAAGAGATGTAGGGTATCTTCACTGAGAGCTTCTACTTCTGAGTCTGAATCAAGTCCAAATTAAGTCTTTAAGAGTAAAAAATAAATTATCAGAGCTTGAAAAGAAAATCAAAATAAAAAAGAAAGTCATCCTTGACAGACTATAATATTTATATGTAAAGTTATAAAATAAAAGCATAAATGAATGAGATTTTCATTTGACTACTAGGAAATCAACAATAACTATATGCTTTACACTCTTTTCTGTTCCTGTAAATATTGCCTTTCTTTATAGGCACAGTTCTAAAAATTTGGCCAACTGAATTTGGTTAAATGTCTTTGTCAATGAAGAGACTATTTTTATTTTATTCCCATTTTTCTCCCCATGATTAGTTAAAGACTATAACAACACTACCCCCCTTCTGGAGCCTTATTTTAGATAGCAGTTGAGATATGGAGTGTGGCAATTTTGGTTTGCTTAAGGTATTATTGTGTAGGTATTACTACCAATAATTAGTGTCCATACTATTGTTATCATTTCTCTTTAGATAATGGCAATAAAGGCGAAACTAGCAAGAAGTAGATGTCTAAAATGTTCAGAAAAGGAAAATCTTGGCTTCTGGTGGAAAAAGCCCAAATCCAAGGAGATGTTCCACAATGAGATGGGGAATTCTTATAAGCATGATTCTTGTCTTTCTCAGGATGAATTGTTCAGTCCGGTGTCTCTCCACATGAGTATAATTTGATTATCTTGCTCTAGAATTCTCTCTGTGTCCTTTTCACACTTAAATGCACATTCTTCATCTTTTGAGACCAGAATATGCTTCCTGTCATGGCTGAATGTTGGTATTGAATCTGTTAAGTTCCTAACACAGTTTGGAATATGGAATTAAGGCACACACCTCTTGAAGGAGAGGAGAAGACTCCTATTTCCCAGTATTCCTTATATCTGGGAAAGCAGCAGCAGTTCCCAACTCTCGATGTGTGTGCTGGGATCTGTGCTCAAGGCTCCATGCCTGCAAGGTAACCAGTTTACTAAATGATGAGCACCTGAAAACTCCTTACTTTTTAGTTGATTAAAATAAAGATTCACTATTGTCAGCAGCATTAAGGAGTCATCACATAGATGTATTTGTCTGAATGACTAATAAACTATTCTCTTACACACAATGTTTATGCTTTAGTGGCTCATTTTCACTTCAATCATGTGATAAGCAATGCTTAGGGAGCATTTGATTCTTACTGTCTTAAGTTTATCATTGTTTCACACACAGGAACTGGACACAACTTTCAAGAAACGTAAGTAGGGATAAGTGTTTGGAGGTTTGTTTGTCTCAACAACTTTAATTTATTTGTAATGCAGCATGGTCATGTTTTTTTTTTTTCCTGGCATATAGAGCACAAACAAGCTAAGAAGAAAAGTTTTAAATCACTAGGATTTGTGTCTCAATATGGTTTTAAAATTGGTTTGGGTTATTTTTCTGAAGAAGCTATGACTTCCTAGTTAACTCATGGACCTATCTCTTTGGCACTCAATAACGTGACTGGATTCTTGCTGAATTTTATGCTTCAGGAAGGACATAAAGTAACAAGATTTCCCCTGGGATCTGCCCTTTGCATACCTTCTAGCTATTAAAATTTACTATAAACTGAGGTCCGCTTTGGCAGCCCATATAAATATATGTAATCAATTCTGCCTTCTCTACAGTGAGTGTGTAGCCAGCCTTTTAAAGAATGAAATATCAATGACAATTGCTAGCTAGTATCAATAAAGAAGCCAGTGGTGAGAGACCCTAACTCATTGAGTTAGCAAGAGAGAAACTGTAGGAAGAAGAGAGGAAGGAAGAAGAGAAAGTTATCCATTAGGATCATATGAAACTAGAGAAAAGGTTTGTTGGGGGTGTTGAATTACATGGAGGATAATGGTCAGCTTTCACATGAAATCCAGCCAACACTAACACATGCTTCCTACAACAAAGCCGTATTGTTTGCAGGTTTTTTTTTTTTTTTTTTTTTTTTTTTTTTAGATTTTAGTTTAATGCTTAATCCTTTCAGTTGGCTATAGGCCCTACATCCCAACACAGATTTTTCTAGAATTGATGCATTTGAGCCATCTGCCTGGCCCCTGTGAGCAAAAGTCTGTTTTCTACTGATCTCTCTGGGAGCTGAGGCAAATTGTGAAATTTGAAGATGGTTCTGTGCAATGAAAAGATTAGAAGCCTGTGACAGACCCAAGTCCATGTCTCTGGTCACCAGTAACTGAGTCAGTTGGGATTAAATTTGTCCTGTAGCTTGGTATCTCCTGATATGATAATCAAGACTGAGTTGAATTCCATCTTGCTGGGAGAGGGGACAGGGCAGCCTGGATTTCATGGCTCTGCTGTCATTCACTAAATACATGTATTTTCTGGGTTAGTACACATACTTCACTACTTAAACCTTATCATGTTATATAAGTCAGTAAAGAAATGACTCAGAGTTTCTCAGTTCATTGCTATGAGGCTGTCTTAAGATGTACCCACGTGCTGCACTGAATAAGTCATTAAATTTGTGGAAATTAAGAACCTTGTAAATACAACTGCCTAAGCCCCTGAAAATAGATTAAATGTGCCCGTCAAAGTCCAGAGAAATAGAATTTTGTTTTGTATTTAATATTTCACTGTGTTTTAGACCAAGGCGAAGTCAGCTTAGA
Organism: Peromyscus eremicus; assembly: GCF_949786415.1. Lineage (NCBI taxonomy): Eukaryota > Metazoa > Chordata > Mammalia > Rodentia > Cricetidae > Peromyscus > Peromyscus eremicus. Next base: position 16,551,505 of record NC_081435.1, read on the forward strand.
AACACGGGTTTCTATGAGAGCTGCTGCGATGGGCAAAGAGCGGGGACACCATCCTGTCTGCTCATCTCCACTGTAATCTATCTCAAAAAGCGCTTATCTCTGCTGCTATTATGACGATCGCCGAATATGACAGCATGCTGCAGATCTGAGATAAAACTCAGGCTTCAGGGCCAGCTGGAAATAACACAGCTTAGAGTGTCATGGTCTCTAGCCACCTTCCCCTCACTGTTGCTAGTCAGCTCTAAAAACATTTTGAGCAGAGAAAATGAAGTTTGCCTTTTGTGTCTGTGCTCCTCTGCCTGTCTTTCCCTTTCATGCTTCCTCTCAGTATCTGTTCTTCTCCCCACAGACCCAAGACTCCTCTGTCCTGTCTATTAGGATTCCTAAGTTGTCAGCTACACAATTTTTAATCCGTCTTTAGTGTTGCATTAAAATCATCACAGGTGCTATTGTGGTTACGACCTCACTTATTCTTGATTTCTGATTTGTCCTCCTCTGTTGCTTTCTAACATCCATCTTTCGTCTATGTCTCGGGCTCTTTTGCCAATATGTTTCCATTTGAGTTGAGCCGATGGAAGGCTTTGATAACTATTTTTTCTTGTAGCTGTGACCAAAATACTCATGAGAATTTCTGAAGGGGAGAAATTACTGTTTTTTGTTCATGACTTTAGAGGGTTCAGTCTATGATACTATTCAAGAGTGGTAGACTAGAATCACTATGTGGCAGAAGGTGATTTTCACTTACTGACTTTTAGGAAGATGGGGAGCTGGGAGTTCCTTGGAAAAAATACCTGACCCCCAGTGGTCTATTTCCTCCACCAAGGTCTGAAGTTCTCAGAATCTCCTTAACTGAATACCACCAAACCCTAAACATAGGAGGAATTTAGAGACACTTTGTATCCAAACAGTAAGAGTCAAAAGCAAAAGGTCAGAGTTTAGGGAACCAAAGAACTAGATATATCTGTTTTATAGTGATCTCTGCTGTGGGGTCAAATTTCTTCAAAATAAAGGGTTAAAACTCTATTTTATTGCTGTGGTCTACAGAGGCAGGAACTTTTGAAGAGTGACTGCATCAGCATGATTCTTCTCTCATGAACTGGTCCATTCCATAAATGGCTGGAGGGCTAGCCTGGGCCCCTTCATGCTCTTTAGCCTTCTACAGAGTGATAAAGTGGTGCCCATCTCCCTTTGCCCTTTCATCCCTTCTGCTGTGTAAAGAAACCTGGATGTTTCCATCTGTGACAAGGAAGTCTCTACTAGAAACCAAATGCCAGAGCCTTCACCTTGGACTCTCTAGAGACAAGAACAATAGGAAATAAAATTCTACTATTTGCTATCCAGTCTATTGTGTCGGGTTAGCATACATGCATGAAGACAGCTGCATTCTAGCACTGAAGGCCACAACTCATTTTCAAGTCTTTTCCCTCTTCTCCCTTCACTTTCCTCTCCCTCTTTCATTTTAGTTTGATTACTTCTTTCTTTCTCTAGCCACTACTAGATGGAGGGTGTCATGACCTGGTATCCCATTATTGTGAGTCCTGTTGTTGTGACTTGATTGTTGCTTACCCTGAGTAGTTTCTGCCTTTGCTAAAAGTTATTTCAGCAAACCAGTCTTTACTACTTGTTAAAAGTGTACTCTTAAGCACTGTTGGTGCAAATGTGTATTAGTGCAACCACTATGGAAATCAGAATGGAAGTTTTGCAAATTCTAAAATATAAAGCTGCCAGATGATCCATCATGGAAATATATCCAAAGGACTCTAAGTCAGCAGACCATAGAGGTACTTATGCATCTTGTTTATTTATGCACTATGGATGTCTGACAATAGATGGATTGTTAAAGATGGTATGATAGATATGTCCATATTGTAGTTTTAGTCAGCCATAAAGAATGAAATCATGTAATTCCTTGGAAGAATGGCTGCAACTAGACATCAAGTTAGCTAAAACAAGCCTAGTTAATACAGACAAATACTATTGTATCCAAGGCTTTATATAAATGTATTGCTGCCATCTGCATAGGCTGGTACTTGGATACTTGGTGGCAAAAGGATGAAAAAAGACATGCAGAGAAGCTGAAGTAAGGTGAGTTGTGCTTGTTCAGGAGTGCATAGCTCCTAGGTAGCAACCTTGAACCACAGTGATTCTCTTAGGGTTTTTTATTGCTGCAATCAAAAGGCAAGTTGGCAAGGAAAGGGTTTATTTGGCTTACACTTCAGCATTGCTGATAATTACTGAAGGAACTCAAAATAGGGCAGGATCCCAGAGGCAGGAGCTGATGCAGAGGCCATGGAAGGAAGCTGTTTACTTGCTCAGCCTGCTTTCTTATATAACCCAAGATGAGTAGCCCAGGGATGGCACCACCCACCATGGACTGGGCCTTCCCACATTGATCACTAAATGGGAAAATGCCTTACAGCTGGATCTTATAGAGGTATTTCCTTGGCTGAAGCTCCTTCCTCTGATGACTCTTTAGCTTGTGTGTCGTGTTGACACACAAACCCACCCAGTACAGTTGTTTATCATGTATAGCATGGGAGGAGTTAGCTGGGCTTGGTAGGTGATTCCTGAAGGCAAGTGGTCTCAGGTTGTGGAAATCTGGAAGGAGGAAGCTACAACAGCTATTTTTTACACACACTAGTCAATTGACCACAAACACTCACACGTGTACATATTGTCAACATTCTCACTTGAACCAGAGAAAGTCCTGCCATTCCTCTGAGCTTCACCAAGAGAGGAGAGGCTTTGATAGTCTATTGGTCTGAGGCATTAAGTCTTTGGCATGACTGTGCCCATGTCAACAATACATATCCATTCAGGACTTTATTCTCTCTTTACACATTCACTCGGGACTTTCTCAACTCTCCATAATATTTAATACCCTATGCACATTACAGGGAGCTCCAAGTGGACAATTCCTTCCTTGAAAGTATAAGCTAGTTTGGCTGTGCTGTATTACGAGGCTTCCAGCTTGCCTAGGAAAGAATACTTGTAGCATGGAGGGGTCCCTGAATGTGATGCCCTCCAGTCTAAGTTCAGCCCCAGTGCCATCATGCTGTATTTATATTGATTCAAATCTCCATAACCCTGGAGAAATCTCTTTACAATTCTAAAGAAAATTTGTTTTTATTTCTCTTGAATATTTTATTTAATGTATTCCTTTCAGACAACTGAGAAAATGAAAACAACAAAAATCCTGATATACCCAGAGAACGAAGGGTAAATGGAAGGTGTTTCACAGATCACCCTGTTAGAACCCGCTCTCCTCTTCTCTCAAATGTGCCTCCTTTTCACAGAGTACAGCCTAGCTGCCCACTGCTCCATACTTCTGCATGGTTGTCCTTGCCTCGCCCATACTCCCATTCCTGGCTCCACCTGCACCCCATCGTCTTTACCACCCTTTCCGTCTCATCATGAACTGGGTGAGCGTGAGGTGCTCTCCCACTTTTCCTTTCATTCTGACTTTTTCTTCAAGTTTTCAGGTGGCCGGAGAAAGAACAGAAGTCTGAAATCTGAAAAGAGCACCTTCAAAGTGAGGCAGAGGCATGTCTCGATAATAGCCCTGTGAGTGACAGGCAGCGGAGTCTGTGTCTGTTGAACCAGCAGGCATCAAGGTCTATAACTACATTTTTTCTAGAGGCTGAACTCAGCCCCATGCTGGCCACACTAAAATGCTCATAAATAACAGGATCCCAGGAAATTGGAAAATGATGACTACACAAATACAAGAGGAATTTTTATGTTTTCCAAAACCCAAACGGCATTGACAGCTTGGCTCTAGTTGGCCGTAAGTCACCATTCCTTGGGGAGCTATTAGAAATTTGTGGTGGGGTAGGAGAAGTCATATTTTGGGGAAGGGCAAGTCTCATAGCCCAGGGTAAAATGGTTCAATTTGCTTCTGGCTCTCCATATGTCATTTTTAGTATTCCTCTTATATGCCAGCAATGCACTAATTTGCTCTCTGGTATTTGTTAGCAGGTAATAAGGTGAATTCCCAGTATGATACAGTGACTAATTGATGTTCCAAGTTAGCAAGCAAGGGTTAATTATTTAAAAGCTAGATTAATAAAACAAATGTATTTTGAATTTGTATTTCAAACAAGTACGAGGAGCAAAACATTAGACTTTGGGGCGAGAGAAGTGTTTCCCATAAAAGAGAGTATTTGACATCATTGAGTCCAGCACTTACAACACAATATAGGAAGCTTCAGTGGCTTATGGGTGGGAAAATGCTTTTGTGTCTCTGTAAGAAACCACAGTATTGCTTTTGGATTTGAAACTTTGTCTGGTAATAATAAGAAAGAAAAAAAGAAAGAGAGAGAGGGGGGAGAGGAAGGGAGAAAGGGAAGGAAGGAAGGAGTTAATTCAGCATTTAGAAAATAAATCAATAGATGCTTGGTTAGTCTCAAGTGCCTAGATCAGATTGCATTTTTCTCTCTCCATCTCACTCTCATGTTAACTATGTATTTTAAAATATTTAAGAATCACAAAATATATCACAGGTCAATGCAAGTATCTTGAAATCGGCATTAGTGAAACATTTTGAATAGTGCCTTTTATTTTATGGGGATAGGTATGTTAGAAACCCTTGTATATTAAAAATGTTCACCTGTAACAGTTATCTGTGATTTTTGTTGAGCTGGGGAACAAAGCCATAAAGACGGAGATGGATATGTGTCCTGAGTTGCAACTGAGAACTTCTTACTCAGTGTGAGTTTAAGTACACACAAGGAAGACTACGATGCTCAGAAAAGTTTAGAGTGGTGATTTATTTACAGAAATGTTGGTTCTAAGAATAATGAGCTGATCATTGAAACAAAACAAAACAAAAACCAGTGAACTGCCTACCGTCTCTGTACTGTCTTGTTCCTTTTTGGGTTTTGTCATAGAATTTTCTAACATAAAAGTAAGTAAACTGTGACATCATAATATGTTTGCCTTCCTCACAGCTTCTTTCTTCCTCTAAATGAGCTCCATCTACATGGATATAACTTGTGTTAAAGATTTTATGATAAAAACTTCTTTTTTTCCTGTGTAGTCTTCACATTTCTGAGTAGCCCTGCATAACTCAAATGTGCAGAAAGAACAAATGGATGTAAAAATGAATGAAGGAATGTACAAATGAAAAAATGCACAGATATGAATATATACACATGGAAGGAAGAAGGAGCATTTGTCCTAAAAGCTGTGACCATTTTAAGTCATCTAGTGTAAAGCCTGTGGCTTGTCTTTATTAAAAACAATAGACCTTCTTTGTTCTAAAGAAAATCAGAAAGGCTTAACCATAGTTAAAATATTTCTTTTTAATTTTGAAACAAAATAAGAGCAGCCATGTGTGACTAATTCAGAGTGATATTTTAGGATTAAAAATATTCATTATTAAAGAGGAAAGCCTTCCTTGCATGAGAATGAATTCATGTCCCTTCTTAAGGAGTGGAGCCCACCTCTGAAGCATGGCTCAGTGCGTTGATTTGCTTACAGTTTGATGTTGCTTGAAGCTGGATGACGCCAGTGTGTTAAAGCCCACATATTCTCAAAAGTATAAAGATAACTAGAAACGATCTTCCTCAGAGATATAGGACTAAAAAGGAAATTCATCCCAGACTGAATCCATGAGTGTACTTAAACATGGAGCCATGAGCTATGTTTCTGCTGCACAGAAAGACCTTCCATTTCCAGCCACATAGGCTGTTTAAGGTGGTTGAAATTCCACCATTAAAGCCCAATGCTTTGGAATTCAAGAGCTGACATCTCTTTAAACTCCCTTGGGAGGTGTTACACATTAAACCATAATCATTTAATAAAAATGATGGTTGCTAACATTTATTGAGGGCTTAAGATGTGTAAGACACTCTTCTAAGCATTAGTGTTATCTGCTTTAATCCTTACAATAACCCTACGAGTAGGTAATGCTACCATTCTATTGCACAGATAAGAGACCAGGGATTTCCTTCTGTAGTTAAGTTACTGTCCAGAGTCACAGCTGGTGTTGATGACCAATGCCTGAATGCTGACATGTTCCTCTTAAATATGCACTTAAATACCTGCATTGACATAATGAACAGTCATATAGTGGGCAAACGACAGAGGACACTATTTTGTTCTTGAGATTACCATGGGCTTGGCAGGCAGAGGCAGGTGGATCTCTGTGAGTTTGAGGCCAGCCTGGACTACAAAGTGAGTTCCAGGAAAGGCGCAAAGCTACACAGAGAAACCCTGTCTCAAAAAAAGAAAAAAAAAAAAAAGAAAAAGAAAAAGAAGAGATTACCATGGGCAATTGTGGAAGCCGAGGAGCTGATGAGAGGGCCGGTGGAGCCTGCATGGAAGGCTCCAGAAAAGGAGCTGGAAAGAACTAACTATTTAACAGTCTTGATAGTTTGGTCCCAGTGCTAGGCTCTTTGAAGTTTCTAGAATATGGAGCTCATCTGTAACAATAAGTGGAACTCATAATTCTCTCCCAGTTTCAGCACTGCTCATCTGGTTTTCAGGTTTGTATGACAGAAACAACAGGGCTCTTCAGTGGGAGCCTTCACTTTCTTGTCTTTATCTCATCTTGGTAATCAGGTCATGGAATTCCACCTAAGAGCCTTTCCTTCCTGGAGAGTGTGCTAGAGTTACTACGCAGCATCTCACAGCTTAGTCAGATCACTTATATGTGCTATCTATCAAAATAAAAGCAGTATGCTACACCAAGATCTATGAAATGGTAATGCAGCCAAGTGGACAATTTTGTACTTAGAAAGTTTGGAAAAAAAGAGAAAATGAAAACACATTGAAAGAAAAAAAAGACACCATTTGAGAAGGTTATTTTCATAGCTTTATCCCTTCTTTTTCTTTTCCATATCCTGACTGTTTATAGAGGAGGACTGATATATACTGGGCTGTGAAGTTCCTGTCACAAGGTTCAGGCTGCTATCTCTGAACTGAGTTCTGATCACCCCATGCCAACAGAACTGTCCCTATCCTAACTCAGGGTGCAGGGCTCTTTGTCAAATAAGAAAGGATTTGACCTCATGATTTGTAGAACATAGGACAAGTCGGTTGGGAAGGTGGGCAAGATCTTCAAAAGAAGTATAAATAAGGCTAGGTCATTGCATGAAGAAATTTGCTGGCAACAGCATGCAAGTATCTCTCACATGATTGCTAGATAAAGAGGAAGATGGAGAGAAAAGGTTAAAAAAAAGAAAGAATGGGGACAGCTAAGATAGACAGGATAAGGAAAGAGGTAGGAGGGGTGAGGAGAAGGAAAGAGAATATTGTATCTGTTGTTCAAATCTTAAATGGTCTTATAACAAAAAACAAAAACAAAACAAAAACAAAAAAACAAAAACAAAACAAAACAAAAAAAACAGAGCCAGATATTGCAGTGAAAGCTGAAAAATCTTGAGATCAGAGAAGCAGAGCATACCACAGCAAACTTCATCTCACTAATCCTGTTTCCTTGGGCTGAAAGTCTCTGAATCCTCACCTGAGAGGATCTCAGCTGAACTTCATTAGCTCCTGTTTCCTCAAGCCTTACATACCTTTCTCTGCTGTCACTTCCTGGGATTAAAGGCGTGTGTGCGTCCCAGGACTGGGATTAAAGGTGTGTGCCACCACTGCCTGCCTCTGTTTCCAGTATGGCCTTGAACTCACAGAGATCCAGGCAGATCTCTGCCTCCAGGGTGATAGGATTAAGGGTGTGTGCCACCACTGTCTGTCCTCCATGTCTAATCTAGTGGATGGCTCTGTCCTCTGATCCTCAAGCAAGCTTTATTAGGGTACACAACATATCACCACATGTATCAAATGATCTTTTGACCTCACCTGAGCATCAGGGAGCACAGGCCCGTTCAAAGTTTGTCAACAACGAGTCTACTCACAATACGGGTACTTAAGGCGTCAAAGATATGAATGCATGTCTTCTTGGTAAGGCCGATGGAAACAGAGCCTTACTGTGTTGTTTTTATCAGATTAAAAAGTAATCTTAAAAAATGGAAAGAATGTGCCTATGGCTTGCTGTACATGGTCTCTGACTCTAAAGTACAACCCACATTAGACGGCAGTTAAGAAAATATCCTGTAGTCAATTGCATTCTTTTGTTTGCATAGAAAATTCAGAAGGAGAAATAGGTTGTTAAAATAACTCAGAGCTCCAGGGGTAGCAAACAGCTTCCAAAAAACAACAATCTGATGGGTTAAGGATAACAAAATCAGCAACATATAGATTATATCATCCTTAACTAATATGAGTTTCCAGAAGTTCAGTGAGCAATGATGCTATAGGGTGTACTTGAGCCCTAGGCACTGAAAGATTAATCAGATATTCAGAAATGGAAACATATCTACATATCTATGGTAGTCATGCAAAACACTTCTTTTGTATAGACAGTTTTGGATTCAAAGACTGGAGTCTGTTTATTTTATTTTACTATTTTCCACATCCATTCAATGACCCAAATGCTCCATTTCATGCACTTTAATCTCACACCAAATGCCATTAACGATCAGAGAATGACTTCTGATTTTTTCACAGTTTCCAATTGAAGCTGTAATAGATCCATACTCCAAGTCTCTGACCAGGTACTGTGAGAAATCATCAGGCTTCGTGATGGGAGAGGGAATGGAGCAAATGTCCAAGGCAGTAACTTCCAAGGCTTCTATCAATAGACAGAGATGATAAAAATAATCAGTTATGGGAAGCAGCATAAAGTGCCTTTGAGAAGAAGCAGTGGTCATTACAATTCAACAGAAAAACTCACAGAAAAAAGGAGAATAGCAGAAAGCACTCCTCAGTGTTCTGAGGGTTTGTTTATGGCTTTGTAGATGAGAGCCTCCTCAGAGCCACACAGAATGCAGCAAAACCAGAAGTCAGGAAAATGTGTCCTGGACAGCACAGTAAAGGGACTGACTTCCATTTAAGGGAAATGAAATTTCCTCTCAAAAGATAAAGAAAGGTGTTTACAGAGTCTCAGTTGTTTGCAGTGGCTGTAATCACACATTAGAAAACACATGAGATAAGCAACCAAATAAATAAAGCATAAGGTCAGAAGTTTTTTTATTGTATATTTTTAGAAAAGGATTATACAGCCTTAATAACAATCACAGTCAGATCACAGGGCTTGTAACATAGGTGTGGACGGCAGTATAAAAATTAAGGCTGCTTGAATACGACACAGTTTCCTTACAAAACTCATGGTGGGTGGCACTGTGCTTTTATGTTCTTAATTTTATAGACAACCTGGTCACAAGGCCTCATTCATTTTAAGTGCTTACTCATATTAAGACAAAATGATGCGATGTGGAGGGATGGAGAAAGAGAATAGATATATAGATTGATAGATATGCACTAAAAGTACAGATGTTAGAATATATATATATATATATAATATCATATATATATATATATGATAGACAGATAGACAATAGCTAACTGGATGATAGATAGATAGATAGATAGATAGATAGATAGATAGATAGATTTTTACCTTGAAATGAGAGGAGACTAATTCTCCATTTTCCTCTACCTCCTCCAGCAGTGTTATAACACATAAAAAAAATAAAGTCAGGAAATACTCACTTGTAGATTTAGCTCTGGGCCCAGTTTAGAAGGACTGACTTAAGTCCATCTCCTAACATCAAGGCCCAGATCTTGGGGTAGGGCACTTTTATCCCAGCATGTTATTTCCTATACAGATCTTAGTTCCCAGGTCCCTGTTCCACTCCTAGAGGGCTTCATCTCCATTAGTGTTCACTCTATAGAAATACATTAGATGGAACGGGCACATATTATGTTAGCATCTTGACATGGTATGAGTACTTGCTTGATGCCCAGGGTCATCTATGTGAGCTCATTTCACTCAAGGTTCTGAACCTCTTTGCTGTGAGCCATATATACAGTGCAGGTCTATGTGAAGAGACACACATGTATTTTCTTTCTTTCTTTCTTTCTTTTTTATCTTCTTCTTTTCTCCTATTATCACTAATAGTTCCTAGTTGTCACTGTGAACGTCTGCAAATTGGGATTCTCTATACAGAAGGAAGCTACTGACCACTAAGAGGTACTCTTTTCTTCCCAGGCACTCCTAGTGATCCTACAACATAAATCCTAACTATATATGGAGTGTTTCCTTTACCCTTTCTGCAAAAGCTGTCTATGCTCACTTTGTGTGTAACTCATGAACCATGATTTTGGCTACATACACAGGTTTCTTGTACCTCATTTTATTTTATTGTTATGTACTATTACAGGAGCTTGAAGCTCCCTCAGTGCTTCTAGGTAGAATAAATTTTCAAAAATAACACACTTCTTCATTAACATTTTAAAGCTTGTTTTGGGGCATTTGAACACATTATTTTGAGATGAGGTCTAGACTGAGGGAGAGTGCCACGATGAAACTTCAGCTAGGCCTTTCTGGTTGGGGGCTGAAGTCATAAACTTTTCTGAGAAAACTGATGATTGAGGCCAGGAGATTTAGGAAAACAAGACTCTTCTTTCTGGGACTAGTGGAGAAGTCAACTCTGGTTGTAAGGAGTCACCCAATGGAAACAGTCCCCACACAGCCAGGATTCCTTAACAGTTAGCTACTCAGAACCAATGCAGTGCTATATCAAGCTTCTCTGGGCAGAGCTCTGGCCTCCATGAAACATATGATCCAGGAATCAGTCCTCATTCTCCTTCGGAGTACTTCTGAGGTCTAACTAGGTGTCCTATTATTTGCTTTTTCAGCCTACAGGAAGCTATAAGCCTCTTGGCCTTCTGCAGAAGGCATTTTAGTAGGCTGTGGATTCTGGCTTCATTGAATAACTAGATAAATCTGTATAATGAAGATGGGTATAAGTCAAACTCATTTGTATTGCAGGGATAAGGAAAACAGATCTAAAACAGGCTGAAAGTCTGAGATAAATGCTAATGAATGAACCTTTAAGGTCTCTGGGAGGTGTTTCTGACTATTTCACAACCACACTGTGCACTATATGATATAGTGTGTGGTTGTGTCCTTATTCGAGGCCACCAGGTGGGAGCATAGTTAAAAAATCTCAGGAACCTCAGGACTTGTGTGCATTCAAGTACTTTGTAGTGACTGTGGACCTGAGTGCTTCAATAACCTCATGTGCCCTCTTTTGGACAGTTCCAGTTCTTTGGATGTCTGAGCTGTTGCAAGGTCTGTAGAGCTCAGCTGTTTGTTGGCCTCTAAGGCCATTCATGTTGTTATGTATTCACCTCCCTCAGCCCCATATGTTGCAAGGGAGTCCAACAAGTGAATAACAACCAGAGACGAAAATCTGCCCTTGGGTTTCTGGCTGTGATGTGAACTCCCAGGCTCCATCACCTTTGAGATACAAAGTGCTCACACTAACCTTAATTGGGCAGAGGGTTCAAACTCCCTTATATAATTTCCTATTTACAAACATTTCTACAAGTCTCAGAGGCAATATAAATACATGTTGGATTTTTAGTTGAGTCTCAAGTCTCTGTTTTTACTTCTTGTTATTACAGAATTCAACTGCGTTTGTTTGCAAGGAAGAAGTCATCCGATAGGAACAGTCCCCACAGAGCTGGCATTCAATAACACTTCTCAACCCGGCTGAGCAGAAGCACACATAGCACTTTATCAAGCTTTGTTTCCTGACCAACTTGTGCCATTTCCTATGTTCTATGGTTAAACCCAGATTTGGGAGACATTCAGAAGGTCAAATTACTAGGACAGGTGTCAGTCCAATATATTAGGAGGCAGAGAGAGAAAGAGAGAAAGAGAGAGAGAGAGAGAGAGAGAGACAGAGAGAGAGAGAGAGAGAGAAAGACAGAGAGAGACAGAGAGAGAGAGAGAGAGAGAGAGAGAGAAGGAGGTTCCTAGGTGTCCAGCTGGAGTGCTGCATAAAAGATGGGAACTTCTACTAAATGGAAAACATTCAGTTTTAGCTGGTTCTTTCACTGTCCACCTAAAGGGTGGCTGGGTGTGTCTGTAAGGTAGGAAGACGGTACTGTTTTGTGTTTGCATGACCTTCTCTGTCGGTTCTAGTTTCACTCAGTGAGGCTCCACTGAACATTGCATTTCCTGATTCAGAAACTGCACATCTGCTGCCATTCCTCCTAAGAACGATGCACAACCCCAGGCGATGCTAGCATTCCAGGGCGATGAGATGACCTTTTGTGAAATACACTTCAGATCTCAGTTCCATCTCAAAGTGACAGAGCGATGGGACTGAGTAACAGGTCAAGTCCAAGGGTAGAATTCAATGTCAGGCCATGGGAAATCTCTCTTCACATTCTTGCTAACTGTTCCTTAGCAGCCTTCATGTATGGGTCATCCGGATAGTCAGCAACACACTAGTTCATAGTCACAAAAGAGCAACTAGGAAGTGCAGTCAAATGTTGAGCTGAAACACAGGTGTGGTGTCTGACCCCCAACTTTTGGCAAACCTGTTTTGTACATGTAGGATAGTATTTGTGTTTGGGGTAGGTACAGCCTGGCAAAGGAAGCTAGATGTGGATAGGCTCATCACTGAAGCTAAGCACATCTGTATCAGTCAGCTTTTCCACAGTGATGGAATACCTGGGGAAAAGCAAATCACCTGGAGAAGAAAGGTTAACTTGGTTCACACTTTGAGGAGTCCAGTCTAGAGTCCTCTGGCACCATCAGTGTGTGCTGGAGGCAGGCCTTCAACTTCCCAGTGGAAAGGCGGTTCACTTCTTAGTGGCCAGGTAACAGAGAGCAAGGGGGAGAGAACTGGCATCTCAGGATTTTTCCTTCCCCTGTTTTTCTGCTATCCAAGCTCACAGATATCAGCAATACCCAAGTTCAGGGAAGATTTTCTCCCTTAGTGCCCCAAATCTCTGCAAACACTCTCCAGATGCAGAAAAGCGATTATTGACCGCCCAGGCAATTTCACTCTAATCAAAAATAGCAGTCATGATGAAATTCCTACTCTGTAACATGAGTAGTACCAGATACAGTAGGAACATTAACTACTGGGATTGCTAAGGCATGGGAACAACTAGTTTAAAGCCTGTATAGAGTATAGAGTGAGCACTACCTTGTCCTGAAATAACCTTTACAAATAATCGAAGCACTTAGGCTATGTCTCATTGATGAAGTATTTGCCTAGCATAAGTAGGGCCTCCAATTCAATCCTCACTGACATACAAACATGCACACACACACACACACATTTACACACATGTGTATAAACATATAATATACATACACACATATGCACACAGACATATACACACTCAAATATTCATATACATACTTATATACACATATATGCACACATACATATGCACATATACATATACATATACACACATACATACACATACACACATATGCACACAGATATATATGCACATATGCACACATACATACACATATGTAAATACACATATAGCCATAGACATATACACACATATACACATACATATAAATGTACATATTCACATATACATTCACACATACACATGTAGACAAATATGTATATATGTACATACAAACACATAAATGCACATACACACACATATATATGTGTGCTGTAGATATTGTTCTGTATGCTGTGAATGTGTTGCTCTGATTGGTTAATAAACAAAGTGCTAATTGGTCAGTAGCCAGGCAGGAAGTATAGGTGGGACAAAGAGAGAGGAGAATTCTGAGAAGAGGAAGGCTGAGTCAGGAGTTGCCAGCCAGACACAGAGGAAGCAAGATGTGAAGGCAGAACTGAGAAAAGGTACCAAGCCACATGGCTAAACATAAATAAGAATTATGGGTTAATTTAAAATGTAAGATCTAGCCAGCAAGAAGCCTGAGCCATTAGGCCAAACAGTTTTAATTAATATAAGCATCCGTGTGTTTATTTGGGTCTGAGTGGCTGTGAGCCTGGGCAGGACTGGAGAAAACTCCAGCTACATATGTGCTATGTGCATATACATATAGAAACATACATGCACATACACACACACACACACAAATACATATAGACATATACATGTAAACACACAGACACACACACACAGACACACACACACACACACACACACACACATATATATATATATATACCCCCAAACACATATACGTATACATACATTAAAATACAGATATGCACATAAACTTACATATATAAACACATATGCTACATACACATTCACTCACATAAATGAACATATGCACTCATACAAATACATACATAGACAATGATACATACATATGAATATACACAAATATACATACATACAAATACATACACAGATTCACAAACACACACACACACACACACACACACACACACACACACAAGTCCAGCAGGGATTTCCATGAAATCCCCTTCTAGAAACCCATCCCAACACAGAGAACAGTGACTCTGCTGGCCCTGGATAGTGTTCATACTGGGCACTCTAGAAGGTCACCAGAAGCTGTAAGTCTGAGAATCATAGAGTCTAACAATGTCGGTCAGATCTCACCAGAACTGGGCTGTGCTTGTTTAGGAGCATTGTGAGGACTATCACAGGGAAGAGCAGCTCTTCCTTCAGCCTGTTCCCAGTCCAGTGCAGCAGAGGAAGCCATGTGTTCCTGAAGAGCGGGACTGTCCACACATGCACATCCCAGAAGAGTACTTGCTGAGTCCTCCATAGGACAGAGGGTGACAGAAAATCCTGCCACAGGAGACAGCAAGAGCCAGGGTAATGGTCTCTCCAGAGGGCTGACAATCTGGAAAAATGGAAGTTTAAACTATTAGGTTTTTTAAAATATGTTGACTAATTAAATCTCTTGAAATTTCAAAGTCCTCTACCTATAAATAGTTCAAATACAGTTACAGAAATAGAGCATTACAAAGCACAAGACTGGAGGAAGAGCACTGTGCTCTAGACTCACATCTTCCCAAGTGGGGTCTTGAGTAGGTTTCTGCACTTTATTCAATGCTAAAAGTAAATGTTTCAATAAATAGTCTAGACCTCAACATGCTAGTATAAATGAAGAGAACTGGGGTCAGCTGCTCATTTGACTGGCCCTACAAGGCAAAGATGACAGTCCATATGAGTCTTAACTGCATGGATCCCATTCTTCCTGGTGAATTTATAGCCTACCTTCAGATCCATAACCACCAAATGTTACTATTCTTAAAGTAACTCTGCGGAAAAACTGTGTTTCCTAGTGGACTCTGAGAGCATCGCATTGCGCTGTCTCCTTGCTGTGGCTTGCTTCCTGCAAAAACCCATGTCATAGACATTCAGAAACATGCAAAAATTTTTCACAGTGAACTGAAGGAAGACTGGATTTTGCAGAAAATTTTAAGCTGTTCTGTGATTAGCAGAAATGGTTTATGTGTGAGAGTAAGGGGGGCATTGCAAATAGAGCAGAGACACATAGAGGAAGCTTATCATTCAGTAAAAGAGAAGACCCTTTGTTTTCTCTTTCTGTTATTATAGGGCATTCATGATGAATAATGAAGAAAGAAAACCAGGTAAGAAAAAGTAGACAATTATAAAGCTATTCATAGTAAAAGAAAAACAACTGAGATGTGTATTACACTGATAAAATTATAAAATCGGCCTAATATGTAAAGCAAGCAGACAAATAAAAATATAAATAGCAGGCTGGCAGTGGTGGTGGACACTTTTAATAACAACACTCAGGAGGCACAGGCAGGTGTGAGTTTGAGGACAGTCTGCTCTATATACTTACTAAGTTCCAGTCAAGGCAGGCCTACACAGTGAGACTTTCCCTAAAATACCAAAAACAAAGACAAAAACAGAATAATAATAATAATAATAATAAAACAAAAAGAAAGAAAATATGAGCAACAAATAATTCATATGGTAGTTTTTCCCTCAGCAAAAGCTGTCCTGAAAAGAGATGGTGTGGTGCCCCATAGAGATGCTGTGTCTGCCCATCCTCGACACTAGGCTTCTAAGCAACTGCCCTAGGCAGGTCCCAACTAAGGTACCTTTTTAGTATGAATTTAACTAAGGCTATTAGACTTTCAAAGTGGTTGATAAAAATCAACATTCAGGATTTCATTCATAGTTTTACATCAATTATCAACAATAATAAATATTATATATGTAATTTTTGTTAAATCATACTTAAATATTAACTACTTTACCTTTTTCTTCTTTTAACCTTTTAAATTTGGCTACAAGAACATTTTAAATTTCTAATGCCTCACCCTATATGGGCAGTCAACATAAATAATAGGAAACATCCCCAACGTAATCTTTAAAGTTGAATAGTACATATGTGTGGCAATATTGTGTCCCCCAATATATTCTGCACCTTAATAAACTTATCTGGAGTCAGAGAACAGAACAGCCACTAGACAGACATAGAGGCCAGAAAATGGTGTCACACACACCTTTAATCCTAGCATTCCAGAGGCAGAGATCCATTCAGATCTCTGTGCGTTCAAAGCCACACTAGAAACAGCTAGGCATGGTGACACATGCCACATGGTGGTGGCAGGAAGCAGAAAGGTATATAAGGTATGAGGACTAGGAACTAGAGCCTTTTTAAGCTTTTAGGCTTTTAGTAGCAGTACAGCTGAGATCCATTCAGTTGAGGATTCAGAGCCTTCCAGTTTGAGGAAACAGGATTGGCTGATAAGTCGGCAAGGTGAGGTTAGCTGCGGCTTGTTCTGCTTCTCTGATCTTTCAACATTCACCCCAATACCTGGCTCCAGGTTTGTTTTTATTACATTAATAAGACCTTTTAAGATTCGTGTCACACATATATAAATATCTAGAGATAAGATACATATGTTGCCATGTGACCTCTGGTCACAGGTTACTTTAAGAACACTGTGTGTGGTGTTAGGGGATCATTGGGAGAGAGCTGTTTCGTGTCAACAAAAGAGCTGCTTGTAATTATGGGAATGTCATTTCCAACAAGCCTCTTTACCATGCAACATAGCAGGAGTGGTACACATTTTACATGGGGGGGGGGGGTTAAATCTGAGAAAAAATAAGTGTTCTGCCATGGAAAATTAGGCCCCATTTAATAATACACGCTGACATCACATTTTAAGCTTTCTTTTACTTTATTTTTATTTTACTTTACAATAGTGCAGAAAGATGAAGAGTCATTTTAATTTCTTTTCTCTTCAGTGAACTCTAAGGCTTAAAATTTTTTTAAAAGACACAGCTCTACATTTTATTGTTCTGACTAGTGAAAAATGATGCTTTTGCTTTTTTTTTTTTTTTCGTTTTGCAGGAGTTTCTGGAGCAGAGTTATAACGATCAGTCCCAGATGAGTGTACAACGGCTGTAGGCCATCGCTGGGGACCGACTAAGCCCGGTTTTTATAATTGTTTAAGCACAAGAGAGGAGCTTTCATTTGTTTGTTGACTCCTCATAAAAGTAACTGCAGTAAAGACTAATGAGAAATTGAGACAAATTCATCAAGTGCACATTTCAGAGCAGAGGCCACCATCCTCTGGCTCCGATTTTCTTTGTAACTGTACAGATAATTTCACTTTCTTCTAACTCAACAAACATTTATGGAACACTTCCTTGCCTGCCTTGCTCTGAACAAGAATGATAGCAAAATGTTTCCTAATAGTGAGTTTTCTTTCCTAAACAATTTTAGAAATTGTTTGGAAAACAACTTAGACAATATATCAGGAAGTTGGGGAGGGCACCCAAGCTTAGTACCTCACCATGGTCACACTCTGAGGTAGGAAGTTTGAAGAGGTGTAAAGTAGGAGAGAGAGATGGATGAAAGAGAATAGAGGTAGAGAAAATGACCAAAACTTCAGTGTGTACTTGCATGAAGTTGTCAAAGAATAAAAAAACTTAAAAATTAAAAAGAACATTTAGGCTGTTTTTATTATTCTCTCAATATATTACTTTCCCACCATAGGTTCACCTCCCTTCCATTACCCTAATCTCTCCCCTCCCACTGCCCCTCTCCTCAGAAAGGAGCAGGACCCAAGGACATCAACCAAACGTCATAACAAGCCACCACATGACCAGGTACATACCATCACATGGATGCGGGACTGGGCAATCCAATCAGAGGAAAAGGATCCCACAAGTAGTCAAACAAGTCATAAACAGTCTGTTAGGAATCCCACAATAACACCAAGCTACTTAGTCCTAACATACATGCATAAGACCTAGGTCACATGTAGTGGGTAGCCATTCCAGCTTTGATCTGGAAGTTCCAACCCCCGTTGAGGCTTCGGTAACTGTCACGCCTACAAGATGGCCCAAAGAGGACCCTGAAGACCCGAGATCTGGATGCGCCAGCTCTCTTTTGGTTCCTGGACCCTGGACGCTGGAGGTAGAATGATCAATGTTCTACAAAGAACACCGCCAGACTCTGCTACACCTTTCCCAGACCTTGTTACCTATCTCTTCACTTGTGACTTACCCCACAAAATAAACCTCCCTTTTAACTACATGGAGTTGCTTTAATAATTTCACCAATAGTCACACTCCTACAGCCTCCCTGATCTCTGTGAGCTCCCATGAGTCCAGGTCTGTTGAGTCTGTGAGCCATGCTCTTATAGTGTCCATGATCCCTCTGGTTCCTCCAATCCTTTCTCCTCTCCCTTTGCAGGACTCCCTAAACTCTGCCTATTTTTTGGCGGTAGGACTCTGTATCTGCTCCCATTAGTTGCTTGATGAAGTCTCTCTGGCCTCTTTGATGACCATTACGCTAGGTTCTGGTCCCAGAACAATGCAGACAGGACAAAATGTAAGTCGAATGTTTAGTGGCTGGGTTGGTGACCCAATCCCTCCACTTGAGGCCTTGGGTGGTTACAGAAGATGGCTGGTTCAGGCTCTGTGTTCCCCATTACTAGGAGTCTTTGCTAGGGTTACTCTCAGATTCTGTAGAATTTCCATCACGCTAAACTTCCACCTTACCCCTGTAATGCCCCACCCCCCAATTTCAGTCGTTCCTTCCAGTATCTGCCCTTGGACTGATCCCTTCTGTTCCCAACCCCACTTCTCACAATCCACCTGCAAAATCTATTATATTTTCTCTTCCTAGTGAGATCCTTGTGTCCCTCTTGAGTTCCCCTGAACACATCAGTTTTAAACACCACCAGAAAGAGCAGATACTCAGAATGACGCTAAGGATCAGAGATGCACAAGAAGTCTGAAGTTTGGTGTTTTCATTTCTTTCTTACTACAAAATCATAGCTTTAGACACACAGGACTACAGACAGTGGATGGGTTTTCTTTGTTTCGACTCCATAGTCTTTGCATGCATATCACTTAATTTTGCGGAAGAGATGCACCTTTGTAGTGAAGGCAACAATTGCATCTGAGGGACTGTTATAACTTTGCAAAGCTCCATCCACCCTCATGTATGGAGCAGCCCTGGGCCCTTTCATAGATCATGGCTTGTGTCAGGTCCCCCAGAGAACACAGAAGTGCTTTGACCAGCTTTAACTTTAAGTGCATGTCATCATGATGTACTGTGTCTCTGGTGTCAGTATATCATGGAGTGAAAGGGATGTCCATGGATGGGAGCATCTGTTCTTTCCTGCCACTGCTCTTTTCCCAAACAAGACATAGCTGCATGATTACAATCTTACCCAGACTGACTTGCTCCTTCTTAACATCACATGCTGTGAAGGGCAGAGCCTGTCAGCACTTTGGGAATTTTTTTAATGTGGGGGACATACCTTGAAAAGTTATGAAAGAAATGAGAGATGAGGGTCTCATACATGTATTGTACTCATCTTCTTTTGAACACTTCAAGTGGTGTAAAGCCTGTATTCAGGGAATATAACTATTAAGAGATAGTTCTCAAAAGCCATGCTTCTCTTCATTCACATGTCTACTCAGTCATTATTTTCTACCAGCACAACCCAGGCAAGGCACTGAACAATGTTGGTCTTACTATTACTAAAATGCAGACTATATGAAAAACAGTAATTCTTGAAATGATTATGAAGAATATCCAAGCAAATGCAAATGAAACCCATTGCTAGAATTTTAGCCAAGTACTTTATAATCTAGTCTTGCATAGGCAATGCTTAAGATATCCTAATTAAAATTGTAAGTTGAAGAGTTTTTCTCTCAGTAACTGAAATGCTTCTCAAGCAAAAGTCATCTCTAGTTTTACCTTTTCAGGAGACTGAAAAAAATAGTATAGCTCAGAAGATATTCCAGAATGATGGCCATCTACTCAGTCTCTTCTCTCTATCCACCCTCATATTTGTTTCAACTCACTCACCCACCTACTTAACCACTGCCTATTCATCAGTACTACCATCCATCAACCCATCCCCACCTACCCATCCACCTACCCAACCATTCATCATTTTGCCCATCCATCTATCTTTTTCATTATACATTCACCCATGAGTACTAGCATCCATCCACCCACTCATTCTCCCATTTTTCCATCCATCCATCCATCCATCCATCCATCCATCCATCCATTAATGCATCCGTTTGTCTTTGTGTTCACCCATCCATCTTAGTTTCATAGCTTAATTTAATATGTGCAACAACTTTTTGCTTTCTTCTTTATATGTGTTTTTTAAAATAATTTATTTAACTTTATTTTATGTACATTGGTATAAAGGTATCAGCTCCCCTGGAATTGGAGTTACAGACAGTTGTGAGTTGTTATGTGGGTGCTGGGAATTGAACCCAGGTCCTGTAGGAAGAACAGCCAGTGCTCTGAACTGCTGAGCCAACCCTCCAGTCCCTCATATGTGTTTTATCACACATAGCTAAGAAAGGCTTCAGGGAAGAGATAAAATACCTGTCTTGCAAAGATAAAGCTAGTTAATGGAAAATCTGGGTGGACATCTGGCTTAAACGTATTTTTCATCTGACCGAAGATGTGAGTGAATGTGTGTATATATTATTACAGGATATGAATATGTATATTTATATGCATACACATGTATACATATACAATATGCATATATAGTGTAGCATGTATGAGGCTTGGTTTTGCCCTGGGAGACTGTGGTCAAGCGTATAAAGGAATAGTTGGGTAGTTAAACTTAGAATTAAGCAATGTTTGCCGTGTTGGATGGTCTTATTTACCATGTAAAACAGTAAATCTTAAAACTGGAATAATATCACCTTGATTCTTTCTGTTTACTCAATGACTAGGGCCATCCAAACATATAATAGAAAACTACTCAGTGATAGGTTAATGGACTGAGTATTTCAATCAGGACTTCTGGAAATCTTAGAAGTCTATTACTTCGTCATCTGATGTACAATTTTTATAGTCCAATTATTCTCATTACCATAATAATCACCACAATAGCCTCTGCTTCTACCACATGGAAAATGGTGTTTGGTGAGCTAGTCCACTGGCACCCTTCCTTGTGATTGCTTCTTCACTTCCTGGTGACTTTCTCCACTTGCAAACAATTTGAATAGCAAACACAGCTCAATAAACTTCGTCAACACAAACAGTGAAACACCAACTGTTTCCCTCAAGATGCACTCACAGGAGTGAGTACAGAAGTTTTGCTTACCCGGTAGAGTCACCCTAACTTTCCTTCCATTACATTGTTTCTTTTGTAAGAGATGAAAAAAAAATTAGAACAGGGTACCGCTCAGTATACTGGTCCTGAAAAGAGCATGGTCGTTTGTTTTCCAAGTCATACTTGATGGTGAGTGCCCAGTAATTAGAAATACTTAAAGCAGGCAAACATCAGTAAGTTAAAATTGTTTTCTGCTTAAATCTTGTCATTTGCCGGAAAGGAAATGATATGTTAGGCATGTCCCACTCTTTCTCAGTATGATAGCAACTAAAGTGGCTTAAAATTGGATTCATTTATAAAACTGGACACTATTAATATCATTCCCTGCATGATGGTAATTCATTTTACTCTGCTTTGTCTTAGAACCAGTAGGGGCTCCGTTCCTTATATTCTGTTTGCAGTCCTAATTAAGTATTCATTATAGAATACATATTTTTTCATTTAAGACTGGATATCAAATATTTATGCACTGTATTACACTTGTTGACTATTAGGCGAATGTAGTGAGGAGGCACCACTAGTACTTATGTGTCCTCAACCTGTAAAATTAAGGTTTGGAAAGAACTCAGCTGGAGTAAAACCCAGGCTTCCTCAGAGTTCTTGTTTTCCTAGAATTGTACAAAATAAGCTAAAACCCCAGCTCAATATAACTATGCTGGTTCCACCACTGAGAATAAAATCGCACCCCAAATCCAATATTGGACAAAAATATGGCTTGGAAAAGGGAGGGCTTAATAGTTCAGGTATCTAAAATTTTAAGCTCATTTTCCAAATAAAGAATGATGCAAAGTTTGTCTATTCATCTGCTTTTTACATATTTTCCTCCATTTAAATATGTCATGATTCCAACACATAATGCCAAATGGACATTCCACATAAAAATCAAAGGATTTTACTGCTTTAATCAATAATTAAAACTGAGGTGTTCATTGTAAAAATCACATCCAACACACACACACACACACACACACACACACACACACACACACACGTACACGTGCACACGCACACAGATGCCCAAACTCAATCATGTACACCCACACACTTTGTAGAACAAAATAATTCTGATTATGCAATGTCTAATTCTTAGAAACGCACATGTAAAGAAATACTAAAACATCAGAATTAGATATGTGGAGAATGTTCCCTTCTTTGTGGCATACAGAAATCATTTTCTTAGCTCAGGAGATGTAGCAATGCTTTCTTCTCTGAATAACTGAGGGTCAGTTTCTTTTCAAAGACTCGCGATATCATCCATAGAGCCCTTTAATTATTTCCATTTGTAAATTTTAAGGCGTCTCAGTTTATCTTGCTTTCAAACACCTTGTGATTTCAAGTGAGTAAATATGAGCAGTTAGTGAGTTGTTCTCTCTAAACAGCTGCTTCTTGGCCTCACCTGTGATGTCATACAATTCTCTCAGGAAAACAACTCTACTCTCTAGAAGAACTACTCTGATTTAATTCGCAGAAGGTATGCCAACACTTCCAACAAAATCCCTGTGGCACCAACGGCTACTCAGCCTCATTTTTCACCTTCAGAGGTCTTGAAACACATCAGCTAGATTCCTTCTCTAGGGCCTTTATGAAGATGGTGACTTTACAAATTCCTCCTTTGACAAATCCCTCCCTAGGGTGACATTCGGGTTGCTGAATGGGAAAATGCATCTTTCAAAGATTAGAGCCCATTCCGAATACAGAGCCCTCAAAGTTGGTAACTGTGTGACATCTCTTTGGCCAGAGAACTTCCTTAGGACTCAAATGGAGATTGTCAGCTAATGTTTACAGGATGGTGTACAACTAATAAATGCAGAAGAATGTGCTTTACTTCTATTTCCAAAGTAAATAGGGTATTTGTTGAAGAAAAAAAAAAAAACACTTGCTGTAATTATAAGCTACTGATAAGGAAAATGTGTTCATGTTTCACAAACACATTTAATTCTACTGGACAGCATTTTCTATCAGGAAGCCAGATTCAGAAAATATTTTCACATGCTAACTCCTCAACTCAGGCAGAAGGTTTCAGTTCACTAGAAATATAATAAACCAAGAGAATAGAGGTTCATACAGAAGCTAAGTAATAGATTTAGTAATTTATCTCAAGCAGAATGGTAAGGACTAGTACTGGATTGCCAGGAACAAAGTAAAATCAGGTATCAATTTCTCATATGGGGAAATAATCATATGTATATTACCCAGATTTATCTTAACCATATTAACAAATCAGAGACAATTACCTTTAATTTATCCCTTTATTTGGGACTTGAGATATTAAAATATTTGTTGACCAAAATATAATTTCAAAGAAATACAAAGGTGGAGTAGGCGAGAGTTTAGAAACAGAAACATGCATGGGTGTGGAGAAGCATCATGGAAATTCAGCTAGGAAAACCAGCCCTTGGGGGAAAGAGGGCTTAGTTCTCAGCCCTTGGGAAAATATTTCAGTAGGGTGAAGAAGAAAGTATATGTCACGAAGTACATGAGATACATATTTTCTCCTTTGTCATGAATGCCAGCTGCATTTTCAAGGGTTAGATTCCACAATGAGCTTAAATGTCCTATTGATGGAAATCAAGGAGAAGGTGGGTTTGGTAAATAAGTAAGGCTCAGTCAAGGAAGAACATATACCATATTCCATACCATATACATGTTCTCTCTCTCTCTCTCTCTCTCTCTCTCTCTCTCTCTCTCTCTCTCTCTCTCTCTCTCCCTCCCTCCCTCCCTCCCTCCCTCCCTCTCTCTCCCTCTGTGTCTCATTCTCTCTCTCCATGCATGCGCACACACACACACACACACACACACACACACACAGAGACACACATGTTGAAAGCAAGACATTTCTCAGAGTTTCCTAGAAATGATTACAGTGTTTTGGTGTTTTGGTTTTGTTTTGTTTCATTAAAACAAACAAACAAACAAAAAACCCTTTTCTTCATAATAATTGTACAGAGTATCTGCTTTCATTAAACACTTCTCAAACCCAATTCAAACCCAATTTCTATGTTAATGTTGATCCTCCTTAACCCTTCCCCACAACCCCTTCCCTCCTTCGAGCCCTCCACTCTTAGTAGCCTCCTCTTCACTTTCATGTCACGTGTTTTCTACTGCCATATCTTCTTCAACATCCCTTTTCCCTCTAATGGCCTTCTTTCCGGTTTCATGATGTATGTCTATGCTCATGCCCATGTAATTTGTACGTTTGTGTGCCATAACATTGAAATACATGATCTGCATATGAGAGAGAAGATGTAGCTTCTGGTCTTGGTCACTTAACACAATGCAACAATTTATGGATACATCTATTTTCTTCAAAATTTTATAATTTCAGTGTTCTTTGTGTCTGAATAGAATTCCCCTGTTGTTAGATTCCATGGTTTCATTATTTATTCAAGTGGTGTTGGACAACTAGGCAATTTTCACGTTCCTCCTCTTATAACTAGGCAGTGAGTAACCTGGATATGGAGGTATCTTTGTGGTAGGATATGGAGTCCTTTGGGCATCTGCCCATATCTGGTATAGATGGACTTTATGGTAGTTTTATTTTTTGAAAGAAGGTAGTTTATTGAGGGAAAGATATAGAGGTACGCCAGGCACCTTTGTGGAGGTTCCCACAAGGTAAGACTGAGAGAAAAAGAGGAAGAGGCTCAGGCTCAGGTTACAATGATTGTGTAGTTAAAAAAAAAAGTTGTTCTGTCAAAGATGTGCAAAAGACTCCTCAGTATATCAAATAAGATGGAGAATTCAGGATGGCTACTATGAGCATAGCTAAACAACCTATTGTGCTTGGACACACAAACTAGATCACAGGATTTACATTCGTAGTCTTCATCACACCCTTCTATTCCTTTCCATGAATATTGTGCACTGAAATCACACAACAAGACATTTGATATTTCTGTGAATGGACCAAGTCTACTAAAAAGAGAGAAACAGAAACCTGCCTTTTACTTTCTCAAAGAAATTCAAGTTCTGACTCAAAGATCTATTTTTAATTTTGTTTGTTTTTGTTTTTGGAGACAGGGTTTCTTTGTGTACCCATGACTGTCCTGTAACTTGCTCTATAGATCAGGCAGGCCTTGAACTCTGAGATTCATTTTCCTCTGCAGCTGGAGTGCTGGGATCAAAGGCATGTGCCACAACAACCAGGCAAATTTTAAATTTTGAAAAACCTCCATACTTATTTCCATAACGGCTGTACTATTTTACACTTTCACTAACGATGGGTAAGAGTTCTTTTGTCGCTACATCCTATCCAGCATCTGTTGTTTGTTGATTTCTTGAGGATAGCCACTCTTACTGGGGTTGCAGTCTTAGTATGCGACAACCTGATACTGCATAATCCCACCTTATGAGCACTACAATTAAAACAAAGGAAGTAGCAGAGCTGCAAGCTCGAATTATTTCCTTATAAGAAGATGGTGAACAAGGTGAAAAAGAACACATGGAGCTGAGATCTCTGGAATATTACTTCTTTGATGTTGCCTCTCACTTGCTTATTTTCTTTGATGTGTTAAGCAGCAAGCTGCAGATTTCGTCTCTCCCTATGACATTTGAGCTCACCTCTGCAATTTGGACACAGATTCTTTTGTGTGACTTTGATAATCAACAGCTATTGTTTTATTGATATACATCCTCCGAATCTGTTTGCATTGTGAAGCCATGTGTGGCTCCTTCCCCATCCCACTCCTTGTCATCATTCACCATACTGTTCTCTCTTCACAGCCACAACCAGGCTGCCAGGTTTGTGCTCATATGCTGTTTTTGACTGGTTACATTATTTTGCCTTTCATCAACAAATGTGACTCTTGTCTTTTGTGCAAAATTTTTCTTTTTCAGAGTTCCTAAGATGCAAATGTCTCCTGAAAATGTTATCATGCTTTCAATCTTTCCTGTTGCTAAAGAGTGTAATATTCTGAGAGTCGGATGGAGAGTTTGGTGGGTAAGTAATGGTAAATGTGGGTTTGATTGAGTGGCAGGACCCATCAAATGATCAGCAGGGCTACATCTTCTTGGAACAATACACCACACATTTCTCAGTAATGTTTACACTTAGTTCAGCATCCTGTAACCATCAATTACAGAAGCAATGCCCTCTACCTACTTGTCCTGGCACAGAACAGGCTGTGATGTGATGTACCTATACTCCTAGTCTTCTAGTGGCCCACTCTCTGTATTACTGGAGGTCAGTGATTTGTACTGCTTCTCTGAGTCAGCATCCATGAGACAAAAAGCCACGCAAAGCCATCAAGCTGAGTCTGCCTGGTGAGCAAGTGCACTTTATCGGGTTAAGCTTGGGCTGGTTTACTATTACCCAATACCTATCCCAGACACATGAACACAGAGAGCACACTTTAACACAAGTTTTGAAAACATCCTCCGAGATGAGATATGTCCACAGGTGGACAAGTTAATGCACACCTGTGCTTGTGCATGACTGTGCATCTATGACCAGCTCTCCACACTCTTCAGAGAAGCTCAGAATATTTGTCTATAAAGTAATTGTGACCTTAGAAGTTCTTTCAGCTTGAAATCTTTTTTTTTTTTTTAATTTTTGGAAAATATCTTGAAGTTTATCCAAAAACAATTTTCATTTCTTTAAGACTCAACGTTTCTGAAGTCCTTTAAACCCAAGAACAAAACTCTGGGCTTGAGCAGACTGATTTTAAGTTCATCCAAATCATCTCTTTGTTGCCTATGCCCCCTTTAAGAAAATTCTAGATGAAAGCATAAATCTGCCACATGAACTGATTTGCTGCACAGCAAGATAATTCTTTTAAGTAGTTTCTATTATAGGAAAATTAATTTCAAGGCACTTCATAGAGTTCTAGTAAAATCCTTCCGCTCCACAGGGGTCCGTGAGCAACATTAACTGTGCAGCCTTTACCGGCTACGCCTCCCTATGACTTGGTGCACTGAAGGATGAGGTTTTTTTTTTTTTTCCAAAAAAGAAATTAAGATGAGCTTTGTGAAAATGCATTCTTTTTCCTCCTCTCTGCATGAACATTTAAAGAAAACTGAAATTTGATATAGTTCTATAAAGGCAAAATATCTGTCTTCCTTATATAAGGAACAGAAATGGTTTGTCAGGTGAAACTTGGGGTGTGTTTGTGTGTGTGTGTGTGTGTGTGTGTGTGCATGTGCATGTGCATGTGTGTGTGTGTATGCATATCATTGACAAATCTGAGGACTTTACAAAAAATAAAACAGAAAAAAAAAACCACAACCAAATATAAGCTCAGGTGCAAATAAGAATCTTTCCAATTTGAATGATTGACATCAAAGTAATGCCATCATTTGGACCTTGTCCAGCTTTCTCATCTCCCAGGTGTGAAGCAGGTAAATTAGCTCTACACAGTTCCCCTCAGAGCCTATTTCATAGAGATCCTGACCTCATACATGTAGCCTGAGGTGTCTTTTACAGGATGGCTCTGTTATATCCACTCTCTGTTCCAGCAAATTTCCTACATCATTCTTTTCCAAATGCCTTTGTTTCCTTTTCTTCTTCCTGTCCTCGATCTCCATAAAACAAAGCACTGTTTCCTGAGCTGCCCTCCAGCTCACAGCATCTGTGTTTCTGTCCTTCTAGGAAGAGTTCAATGCCCTGAGTCTGCCTCTTCTCTGGATTAGCTTCTTTCAAATCAAGTCCCTTTCTCTGAGTCACAGCCAAAGGAGTATCGGAATGACTTCAAAGGAACTCTTTTGTAGTGTAAACTGGGAGCTTCTCGGGCATTTTCTTCACTTCCACAGCTTTCAGATCACTGGTGGTCCTTCAGTGTGTATGTACACTGATTATTTTCATAGGGTTCGTTAGGCTGTGCCTTTAGCTTAGGGGTGCCGTATTCAATTACATGATCATGTATCATGATCAGAGAAAGAGATAACTACAAATGATATATATGACATATTTTCACAATCTATATCATAGTATTAATAAGCTATATACTAAAGTCTTCAAGTGAATACACAAACTGCTAGAGTGTTTTTTTCCCTGTAATCTGTGGTGGCGGAACCTAGCAGCAATCCTTTGTGAGGACAGATAGCTTCCCAAGGAAGAGAAGCTGCATAACAGGGAGTCTTCCCTGGCCACAGCTGCTGAAGTCAAGTGAGGCTATGCTTTTTGAGCTTTGTATCATCAAATCCAAAGTTCTAAAGCATGTGAAGGTTTTACTTTCTTATAAAGCATCGTGTAATAAATATCTCATCAAAATTTAGCATTTACAAGGCATTTCTACAGTCTTTATTTCACTTGACTTAGTTTGCAGAAACCGTATTTCTCTCATATGCACTGTGTTGTTCCAGTCACTGCAAGAGTGGAGTAAGGGTAAGAGCTGGTTGCTGAAATGGATAAACCTCTAATGCTGCAAGAGCCACACAGGGCTCCTTCTGGGCCCCAGCGGACCAGCTCTTCAGAAGAATGTCTGCCTAATATTTTCTTTATGGTCAAAGCTTTCTCATCTAACTCAGACTTCTTTCAGTGCCAAATTCTTTATTAAATTATCCCATGACAAAGACATCTTGAGTCCTGGTCAGATATAATGAATAATTGTTTCATTTGAAGGTGCTGCTTGCTGCCTTGACCTCTAGGCATCTTCTGAGATGAGAAGCTTTCTAAATAGTACTGGCTGTTGAAACATCATGATAACTTTTGGTATGTGTGACAGGGGTGAGTGGGTATGGCATATGTACATAATACATGCATAGCTGTGTATTTACTACACCTATCGTGTGCATTGGGGAGGCTAGAGGAGAATGACATGTATTCTGCTTTATCATCATCTAACTTATTTCCTTGAGATGAGATTGTGTACTGAAACCTGAGCTAAGATGGCAGCCAGCAAACCACAGGAATCCTCATGTCTCTACCCCCGTCCTTCAGCACTGGCTCTAGGCACTACGTGGGGTGCTTAGGATTTTAACCTAGGGCTTCATTCTTATTCAGCAAGCACTCTTAATCACTGCACCATTGCAGTTCTTTACATCTTTATAAAAGTAATAAACATGCTAGTAGGATTGGATGATTGATACGAAATATTTGAAAAACAAGATTTTATGGGATAAGTCACAAATAGCAACCTTCAATGTCACTGGAAACATTTATTAATCAGAATTGTTTTGCTTTTGAAGAGTGCATCTGACAATCACAGTGTGTATAGCAAAATGGCTTTGCTCTACAGCAGGGTATTGAAGAAGCCTTTGTTGTCTTTTCAAAAGGCTGTGGGTCCACATGGACCCACTGAGAACATATTGCTCACCCAGCAGCAGCAGGATATTCCTAGACTGGTGAATTCACTTGAATGAGTTTTTGATTTAAAGACTGATATTGTTTATATGTCTTCTAAGAGTCTTTTAAACTCCAGATTTCATGTGTCTAGATCTGAGGGCTCAAGAAGAGGGAAACATGTGAGCAGAATTAGACATTAGTTTAATCTGTTAATCTGCACAGGGACACCGTGTCCACATCATTGCTATACTTTGTCTTTTTCTTCCAAAGTAATTGAGTCAGACAAAAAGAAATGTCTCCTCCTGTTTGTGGAGTTGATTTCTAATTATGTGTTTCAGTGGGTCCTATCATGTGTGAGTGTATATCTTCCCAGCAAGTGTTGTCTGTTGAATGAAGATAATGATATTCTTTGTGGGTCTTCACTCCTTTTCCTTCCTTCTCTATCTATCCATCTACATTAGGAAAAAAATTTTTAAGGGATTAGCTTTCATACACAGGACATAAGAGTGAAAGAAGCTTTTAAACTGAACATCCTGACCCAGAAACAAAATGAAAAAGACAAGTAAAATTCTCCTATTTCCTATTTAATTCTTGAAGGAGATTTGCTCTACCATTTTCATATATATTGCTTCTTAATATTTATATTAAAATAAAATTTCAAAATATTTATCGCCCAAGGTTCTAGTCCACATTATGTGCATTTCTTTGAAAGTACACAAAGTGCTTTGGATTTGGAACACTCCTGTTCTTATCAGACCACAGTTATGTTACCAAGCTCTTTACATGGGAACAATGATGAACTGTCAGCAGTGTTATGGCATTAGCTGTATTAGAATTTGTTCTCCCCAATAATTGTGTTTATCAAAGAAGATCTTACAATCAAACATTTAGACTTCCTCTCAACAGACATTTTCATTCCTCTCATTTCCAAAAATAATGATGAATCTCATTTCAGGTTAGATGTGGGACCCAGTGGGAGTAAAAGGACCAGATGGCCAGAGTGTCTAGTTCTCTAAAAATGTTTATTAGTCAAAGGTGCATTGTTGGTGGCCACAGAGGGTGGTGGTTGTATGTGTATATGATATGCTCCATCCCAGACTTGCCTTCCATGTTACATTCCCAAGTTCTTCTCTCTAAGTAGTCCATATAATAGAGTTCCTTCTCTTTGTCTCACTGTTTCTGTCTGTGTGTGTATTGTGGGACATTTGTATACTGTGAAGATATATTACTGTGATAGGTGTAATAAAAAGCTTAATGTTCAATAGCTAGTCAGGAGAGATAGGTAGGACTTCTGGGAAGAGAGAGACTACTGGTAAGAAGAAAGTAGTGCCACTAGCCAGGCATAGAGAAGGCAGGACATGCAGGAGGAGAGGTAACAGCTATGAGCCATGTGGCAGGACATAGATTACTAAAAATTGGTTAATTTAATTTATAAGAGCTAGTTGAGACAAACCTAAGCTATAGGCTAAGCTTTTGTTAATTAAAGTGTCTGTGTCTTAATATGGGAGCTGGCTAGCTGGATAGAGAAAGATTCCTTATGTATGATGTCCAATGAGGGACACTTATTTCCACACAGGACCCGAGAAAGTTTAAAACAAAGTTCCAAACACACAAACACAAAACCAGACTGGGACTAGTACAGAGACAGGGCTCCCAGCTGCTGCCTGTATGATTGAGCCAGCAAGTACCATATGCAGAGCTATGCAGTAGGTTTAAAGCTTGGCTCACTTGGTCAGAGAAGAGTACATGCATGCAGTATAGTAGTCCATACCAAGAAAACCTTTAAATAGATACAATAAAAAATGAGTATAGACAGTCACAGAAAAACATAAACAGTTTAAAAATAAAAAAGTAAAATAAGTAAAGTCTTCAAGAAAAGAGTAAAACAATATAAAAAAATTAAGCCACACAAGGGAAGAAAATACAAAGGGCATCTGGATTCTGTATGGTGCTTTGTTGACTTAGAATTTTTTTATTTGCTAATGTACAAAAAGCAATAGCTGCTGAGAGACATTAGGTCATGGAAACTGCTAAATTAAACCAACCTATATATTTTAAGAATGTCTTAACCTCAATATGGAAGTCAAAAATATCTTGTGTTGGGGGAGAGGCTACTCCTTAGTTTCTACAAGAAACAAAAAGTTAAAGTTTTCTTGAAAATTAAATAATATTAGGTTTGATTGGAAGAGACCTCTTGACCATGAAGAGAGAAATCAAGAAAGACTACAGGACAGATGGAATATTTGCTGATCCCTCTACATGGGGACAGCTATGAGACTAGATGAGACATGATAAATCATTTTGGCTACAGAATCCTCATGACTTATTATTACATGCCATCCTTTCATGTGGTTTGGATAGAGGACTGATTATACAGTCTAAACAAACTTACAAAGTTAATAGGTAACTTTTACCTGCTAAAACATTAAATAAAAAATCATCTTTAGCTGACTTGTGCACA